>NC_041732.1:18540917-18809332 GCF_004115215.2 Ornithorhynchus anatinus
AAAAAGGATTAAGCTTCATCTCTGGACAGTAAACTCAACTGCCTTATAGGAGATAAAAAGTCTCCCCCCTCTAGACTGTAAGCTTGTTGTGGAAAGGGAATGTGTCGGTTTACTGTTGTACTGTACTATCCCAAGTGCTTAGTACAGTGCTCTGCACACAGTAAGCGCTCAAGAACTACAATTGACTGACTGACCAGCCGCCTGATTAGTAATGCTGTCGTTCATGACCTTTGTGGTTCTATTGGGAAGCAGCGTGGCTCAGTGGAAAGAGCCTGGGCTTCGGAGTCAGAGGTCATGGGTTCGACTCCCGGCCCTGCCACTTGTCAGCTGTGTGACCGTGGGCAAGTCACTTCACTTCTCTGTGCCTGTTACCTCATCTGGAAAATGGGGTTTGAGACTGTGAGCCTCACGTGGGACAACCTGATTACCCTGTTTCTACCCCTGCTCTTAGAACAGTGCTCTGCACATAGCTCTTAACAAATACCAACATTATTTATTACAATCTGATTACCCTTTATCTACCCCAGCCTCTGCTCCTCCTCCCCTCCCCATTCCCCCCCACCCTCTGCTCTTCCCCCTTCCCCTCCCCACAGCACTGTGCATATTTGTATAGATTATCTGTTACTCTATTTATGTTGTTAATGATGGGTATATATATCTATGATTCTATTTATCCTGATGCTATTGATGCCTTGTTTTGTTTTCTGTCTCCCCCATTTAGACTGTGAGCCCGTCGTTGGGCAGGGATTGCCTCCATCTGTTGCCGAACTTTACATTCTAAGGGCTTAGTACAGTGTCCTGCATATAGTGAGCGCTCAATAAATACGACTGAGGGAGTGCTCGGCACATAGCAAGCGCTTAACAAATACCAACACTATTATCAGATGGTACCTCAAGGGTTTCCCTCGGGCGCCATTAGTGCCCTGGCCCGCTGGAGGCCGAGGCCGGCGGGAGCGCGCACGCCCGGCGGGAGCGTGATGACGCAAGGGCGCGCGCGCGCCCGGAGGCAGGAGCGGCCGCCCACGCCCGGGGGGAAGGGGCGGGAGCGTGCGCGCCCCCGGGGGGTAATGGCGGCCGCCCCCGCTGAGGGAGGGCGGGAGCGCGCGCCCGGCGAGCGAATGGCGGTCGCCTGCCAGGAGGCCCCGGTCCCTCCGCGGGCCGCCCCGGCCTGGGCACGCTCACCTTCTCGGTCAGCAGCCGCGATTGGCGGAGCCGCTCCTCCGCGCTCAGCGCCCGCAGCCGCTGCTTCAGCTCGGCCCGCAGGGCCCGCTTGGCGGAGCCCGCCGCCATGTTGGGGTGCGCGGCCCCGCCCCCGGCCGTGTGGGGAGCTACCGCCCTCAGGCCCGGCCTGCTCTGCCCTCATTCATTCAGTCGTATTGATGGAGCGCTTACTATGTGCGCAGCACTGTACTGAGCGCTTGGAATGGACCATGGGGCACCAGATAGAGACCATCCCTGCCCAATAACGGGCTCACAGTCCAAACGGGGGAGGCAGACAGCAAAGCAAGAGGGAACAAAACAAGCAGTCTGTTGTTGGGCAGGGATGGGCTCTATCTGGTGCCCCGTTGGACGTCCCAAGCGCTTAGCACGGTGCTCTGCACATAGTAAGCGCTCAGTAAATATGAATGAACCACTCGTCTGTCTCACCACCCACACACCTTTCCACCCGGAACTTCCTCCTCACAACCGACCCAACCGCTGCCTCCCCCATCTTCTGGGCCCTCCCGAAATCCCGTCTCTTCCAGGAAGCCTCCCCTCCTTCATTTATTCATTCAGTCGATTTGATTGAGCGCTCACCGGGTGCACAGCACTGTACTAAGCACTTAGAAAGTACAGTTCGGCAACAGATAGAGACAATCCCTACCCAACAACAGGCTCACAGTCTAGCACTTCTTCCTCACAACTGGCCCAACCGCTGCCTTCCCCATCTTCTGGGCCCTTCCGAAATCCCATCTCTTCCAGGAAGCCTCCCCTCCTTCATTTATTCATTCGGTCGTATTGATTGAGGGCTTACGGTGTGCAGAGCACTATAATAAGCACTTAGAAAGTACAATATGGCAACAGATAGAGCCGATCCCTACCCAACAGGGAGCTCACAGTCTAGAACTTCCTCCTCACAACTGGCCAAACTGCTGCCTTCCCCATCTTCTGGGCCCTCCCGAAATCCCATCTCGTCCAGGGAGCCTCCCCTCTTTCATTTATTCATTCAGTCGTATTGATTGAGTGCTCACCGGGTGCACAGCACTGTACTAAGCACTTAGAAAGTACAGTTCGGCAACAGATAGAGACAATCCCTACCCAACAACAGGCTCACAGTCTAGAACTTCCTCCTCACAACTAGCCAAACCGCTGCCTTCCCCATCTGGGCCCTCCCGAAATCCCATCTCTTCCAGGAAGCCTCCCCTCCTTCGTTTATTCATTCAGTCTTACTGTACTAAGCGCTTGGAAAGTCCAACTGGGCAACAGATAGAGACAATCCCTATCCTACAACGGGCTCAGAGTCTAGAACTTCCTCCTCACAACAGGCCCAACCCTGACTGGGCCATCCCACTTCCAGGTTGGGGTGTACTGATTGACGTATTTTGATTTCAGTACTATTTGAGGGGATTGGGTTTGATTTGTGTAAATACACCTTGGGTGCCCATGTATTTCCCTGCAGCCGGGGTCTATGCCAAACGCTTGTAGAGATGGGAGGAGCAAATCAATGAGTCAGATGTAATTGTTGAGCCCTTACTTTGAGCAGAGCACTTAGGAGAGCATAATCGACTACGTAGACATGAGAAGCCACGTGGCCTAGTGGAAAGAGCACAGGCCTACCCCCATTCGGAAGATAGACATGAAACAGTGTAAAACTAGAGCAATCCATCAATCGATAGCATTTACTGAGGGCCTACTATATGCAGAGCCCTTTCTCAAGCAGTTGAGGGGACACAATAGAAAAAAACCCCCAAAATTCCTGCCCACGAGGAGCTTATAGTCTAAAAGGAGAGACAAAGCACTGTTACAAATAGGAGAAAGTGCTCAAATACTAGAGTGTACAAAATGTGTACAAAAGCAATAAGAACTAGCGAGTATAAAAGTGCTAAATAGTTGCAAAAGTAAGGGACTGATAGGGAAGTTGTGAAATGGGGAAGAGAAAAATTCATGGGGGAAGGCCTCCCGGAAGAAGTGGGATTTCAGATGGGTTTTGAAGACAGGGAGGGCCGGAGTGCGAGGGGCTTGAAGGGAAAGGGAAGCTGGAGGCACAGGAGAGGGGCAAAGTGAGAAGGTAAAATCTGGAGGAATGGAAGATGCAAGTGGGGATTTAGAAGAAGGAAGTGGATAGAGAGAGGGAAAGAGCTGATGATAAGGAGTTCTCCCTCCTCTTGCCCCCTCTTCAACTCTCCCACTTTTCCCGGCAGCGTCTCCCGGTGGGGAGGATCTGGAAGAAGGTGCAGTGGTTTTTCTCAGGATCCAGGAGGGGCTAGATCCCCAGGGGGTCCCTGACTCCTTCATTCAGTCGTATTTAGATCCTCCCTTAGAACTCCTGCTAAACAGGGGAGCCATCAACTGACTCGGATTCAAGCAGGGAAGAAGAGTTTGTGACTGTTCTAGATTGTAAGCTTGTTATGGGCAGGGAACCAGTCTGCTAACTCTACCGTATAGGACTCACCCAAGGCTTACTCCAATGCTCTGCACACAGTAAGTGCTCAATAACTACCACTGATTGATTGTTTCCCTCTCTAGACCGTAGGCTCGTCATGGGCAGGGAACATGTTCTCCAATTCTGTTGTATTTAACAGTAATAACAATAATAATAATTACGGTATTGGTTAAGCACTTACTATGTGCCAGGCACTGTACTAAGCGCTGGGGTGGATACAAGCAAATTGGGTTGGACTCAGTCCCTGTCCCACACGGGCCTCACAGTCTTAATCTCCATTTTTCAGATGAGGTAACCGGGGCACAGAGAAGTTAAGCGACTTGCCCAAGGTCCCACAGCAGACAGGTGGCGGAGCCGGGATGAGAATCCATGACCTTCCCCACTCCCAGGCCCGGACTCTATCCACTAGGCCATGCTGCTTCCCTTCTCTCCCCAGTGCTATTAAACAGTGACTCTGCAAATAGTAAGCGCTCGATAAATATCCTGGATCGATTGAACGTGGTGCTGAAAGAAGAGGGGAAGTTTGGGGCAGGTCAGTCTGAGTGAGCTTAGTCACCGCCCACTTTGGCCTGTACCGGTCGGTTTGTCACGATATCAGATCGCATCGGCCTCCCCTTCCGTGCTGGAAGTTTGGACCCTAAACTAAGGACGGGTGGGCATTCTATGCAAACGGACACCTACGCCCGTTCGGCAAGCTTTCCTCGGCAGCGTCCCGATGTTACCTGATCGATCTTCTGAGCAGGTGTTCCTGCCCGGAGTGGAGGCAGGAAGGGTCTCAGACTCACCAGAAAAAAAAACCAAGTGACAGATGGCACCATCCAACCCTCCCCAAGGGGCATGTGCCCTCTGGGACATGGCATCCTTCTTGCCCCTATGCTGTGGAATCTGGCAGGGTACAACTCTGTCCCTGACTCATCCCAAAGGAAGGTGACCTTTGGTGAGAAAGGGAATGGGGCAAAGGATTTGGGAAACTCAGGCCTAGGACCCCAGTCCCACAGTGTTTTGAACTAAATTAGGGCAGTAGATTGTTACGGTAATCCCTGTGGTTAATAATTAATGTATTTATTTGTTAAGGGCTTACTATGTGCCAGGCACTGTTCATTCACTCATTCAATCGTATTTATTGAGCGCTTACTGTGCGCAGAGCACTGTACTAAGCAGTCCGGAAGTACAATTCGACTGTTCTAAGTGCCGAGGTTGATAGGAGGTAATCAGATTGTCCCAGGTGGGGCTCAAAGTCTTAATCCCCATTTTACAGATTAGCTAACTGAGGCACAGAAAAGTTAAGTGGCTTGCCCTAGGTCACACAGCAGACAAGTGGTGGAGCCAAAATTAGAATCCATGACCATCTAACTCCCGGGCTGGTGCTCTATCCACTATGCCACGCTGCTTCATGTCCACTAATTCTGTTGGATTGTCCTCTCCCAAGCATTTAATACAGTGCTCTGCACCTGGTAAGCGCTCAATAAATACAATTGATTGATTGATCATAATAATAATGATATTGGTATTTGCTCAGCGCTTACTATGATGATGATATTTGTTGAGCGTTCACTATGTGCCAATCGCTGTTCTAAGCACTGGGTAGATGCAAGGTAATTAACTTGTCCCACGTGGGGCTCTCAGTCTTAATCCCCATTCTACAGATGAGGTAACTGAGGCACAGAGAAGTTAAGTGACTTGCCCAAAGTCACGCAGCTGATGAGTGGCAGAGCTGGGATTAGAACCCACAACCTCTGACTCCCAAGCCCCTGCTCTTCCCACTGAGCCTCGCTGCTTCATCACTTCCCTGCTGACTGAGCACCACATTGCTCTTTGTGGTGATAATAATAATAATGGCGGCGGTATCTGTTAAGCACTTACTATGTGCCAAGCACTGGGGTGGATACAAGCAAATCGAGTTGGACACGGTCCCTTTCCCATGAGGGGCTCACGGTCTCAATCCCCATTTTATAGATGAGGTGACTGAGGCACAGAGAAGTGAAGTGACCTGCCCAAGGTCACACAGCAGAGAAGCGTCAGAGCCAGGCTGAGAACCCGTGACCTTCTGATTCCCAGGCCTGTGCTCCAGCCACTTGGCCAGGCTGCCGAGACTGTTTGCACCCCCTATTTTCCCATGAAATGATGTCCCTCTTTGGATTGAGAGATTGGCTGGGTCCTTCCATTTCCCACCCGGGGCAGGGAACATGTCCACTAATTCTGTTATATCACACACTCCCAAGTGCTTAGCACATAGAAAGTGCTCAATAAATACCATTGATTGATGGATTGACAGATTGCTGCCTAAGAGAATTAGCAACGTGGCCTAATGGATAGAGCACAGGCCTGGAAGTCAGAAGGACTCTAGACTGTAAGCTCGTTGTGGGCAAGGAATATGTCCGTTACATTGTTATTTTGTCGTCTCCCAAGTGCTCTGCACACAGTAAGCACTCAGTAAATACGAGTGACTGACAAATGCAATTGATTGACAGATCTGGGTTCTAATCCTGACCCTGCCACTCGTGTGCGGTATGACCTTGGACATGTCACTTAATGTCTCTATACCTCCATTTCATCTCTAAAATGGGGGTTAAGCCTATGAGCCCCATGAGGGACATGGATTGTGTCCCACCTGATTACTTTGTATCTATCCCAGCGCTTAGAACAGTGCCTGGCACATGGTAAGCCCTTAACAAATACCATAAAAGAAGTAGCAGGGTGGCCTAGTGAAAAGAGCACAGGACTGGGAATCAGGGAATCTGGGTTCTCACCCTGCCCCTATGACTTTCAAGCTGGGTAACCTTGGGCAGGTTACTTAGCTTCTCCGTGCCTCAGTTTCCTCACCTATAAAATGGGAATTAAATACTTGCTCTCCCTCCCCCTTCGACTGATAGCCCAGACTGAGCTCCCCCTTTTCCCTCTGCTCCCTCTGCTCCCCCTCCCCCCACTCAGCTAAGCCCTCTTTTCCCCCCTTTCCCTCTGCTCCCCCCCATCCCTTCCCCTCCCCTCAGCACTGTACTCGTCCGCTCAACTGTATATGTTTTCATTACCCTATTTATTTTGTTAATGAGATGTACATCACCTTGATTCTATTTATTTGCTATTGTTTTAATGAGATGTTCATCCCCTTGATTCTATTTATTGCTATTGTTTTTGTCTGTCCGTCTCCCCCGATTAGAGTGTAAGTCTGTCAGGGGACAGGGACTGTCTCTATCTGTTACCAATTTGTACATTCCAAGCGCTTAGTACAGTGCTCTGCACATAGTAAGCGCTTAATAAATACTATTGAATGAATGAATAAATACTATTGAATGAATGAATGATAGCCCCATCTTGGACAGAGACTGCCTGAGTGATTATCTTGAATCTACCTCCTGTCTTTGGCAAAGAATAAGTGGTTAACAAATAATCACAGTAACAATGATTGTGGTATTTGTTAAGCGCTTACTCTGTGCCACGCACTGTTCTAAGCACTGGGGTGAATACAAGGTAGTCAGGTTGGACACAGTCCCTGTCCCACATGGGGCTCACTGTTTTAATACCCATTTTACAAGCGAAGAAACTGAGGCTCAGAGAAGTGCAGTGACTTGTCCAAGGTCACTCGGCAGACATCGGAATTAGAACCCAGGTCCTTTGACTCCCAAGCCCGGGCTCTTTCCACGAGGCCCCGCTGCTTCTCGTGCAGGAGTGAGGCTCGACCCTCCCTCCTTGTTATTATCATCATCGTCTCCGCTCTACCCACCTGCTCTAAGCCACAGGATCCCCACAACTCTCCAGACTTCCAGAACATAATCGCTTCCTAAGGCCTGGGCATTTCTGCCTTCCCATCTGGATGCCATCTGCTGAAGGAGAGGAGATTTAAACTCCTATCCTCAGATGATGGTTGGCGAGAGAAAAGAGAGACTTTGAATTTCTCTTTTGAATGAATTGCGCGGGATCAACTGGATTCCAAAGCGTGGAGAAGCCATTTGGTGTAATGCAGTGTAACCGAGGCACCGTGTTCCACTCAAAACTTTATGAAGACGGCTGCACTGGGGGAGATATTTGAGGAGGATGGATACCCGAACGACTGCTGTACAGTGAGCTCAAGGTGGGCAAATGAAAACAGGGGAGAATCGATCGATCGTATTCACGGAGCCGCTTATTGTATGCTTACTGTATGCAACACGAAAATATAACAGACACATTCCCTTCTGGAAAGATGCAGTAAAAGTGCAGTGTCGTCAGTGCTGCACCTCCTCTGAAAAATAATAATGGTATTTGTGAAGCGCTTACTTTGTGCCAAACACCCTTCTAAGCCCTGGGGGAGATATAAGGTCACCAGGTGCACCGGGTGGTCCCAGGTGGGGCTCACAGACTTAATCCCCATTTTCCAGATGAGGTAACTGAGGCCCAGAGGCGTTTAAGTGACCTGCCCAAAGCCACACAGCTGACAGGCGGAGCCGGGATTAGAACCCACGACCTCGGACTCCCAAGCCCGGGCTCTTGCCACTGAGCCACGCTGTTTCTCTGAAAAATGAGAGATAGGAGCCGCTGGGAGAAAATTACAGCAGACAGAACCATCATGGAACCCTGCGGTCCAGAAAGGAGCTGTTCTTTTTGAGCAGAAGCTTCAGTAGAATCAGGAGATGAAGGAGCAAAAGAGAAAACAGCAGCAAGTTCTTTGACCTCAGTCATGACAGGACACCACGGAGTGTCAGCATGGTAAGAAGAATAATAATTGTGATTTTTTTAGGCGCTTACTATGTGCCAGGTACTAAGTGCTGGGGGAGATACAAGTTTATCAGGTCGGACACAGTCGCTGTCCCACATGGGACTCACAGTCTCCATCCCCATTTTATAGATGAGGGACCTGAGACACCGAGAAGTGAAGTGACTTGCCCAGCAGTGGAGCTGGAATTAGAACCCATGACCCTGCTTTGGCCCATTCTGCCTGAGGGTGAATTTCATCATCCCCGGAATCACCTTCCAGCCCAAAGGGCCCCACGTATGCTCATGTGACGCAGTGAAATGTATCGTTCTCAGGAAGAGCTTAGTCCGGTGTCTGCTTAGCGTCTAGACCGTAAACTCGTTGTGACCTTCCCTGACTAAGCCCCCTCCTTTCCTCTTCCCCCACTCCCTTCTGCGTCGCCCTGACTCGCCCCCTTTCTTCATCCCCCTCCCAGCCCGCCACCACTTATATCCATATCTGTCATTTATCTATTTCCATGACTGTCTGTCTCTCCTTCTAGACCGTAAGATCGCTGTGGGCAGGGAATGTATCTGTTATATTTTACTCTCCCAAGTGCTTAGTACAGTGCTCTGCACACAGGAAGGGCTCGGTAAACACGACCGACTGAGCAGGGCATGTCGGTTATATTGTTATATCGTACTCGCCCAAGAGCTTAGTAGAGTGCTCTGCACACATGATGTAGTAGGTAGAGCCGGGCCTGGGAGTCAGAAGGTCATGGGTTTTAATCCCGGGTCTGTCACTTGTCTGCTGTGTGGCCTTGGGCAAGTCACTTCACTTCCCTGTGCCTCAGTCACCTCATCTGTAACATGGGGATTAAGACCGTGAGCCCCACGTGGGACATGGACTCTGTCCAACCTGATTTGATCGTATCCACCCCAGTGCCTGGCACACGGTAGGCGCTTAACAAATGCCGTAATTATTATTGCTATTATAAGTACGACTGACTGATCGCCTATCAGAAATGACGGACAACAAATCAGTTGTCAGAACAAGTGAATTAGATTTCTGATATCCCAAGGACGCAATACCAAAGGGGACTCCATGGCAGGCAGTTTGGTTGTTGCTGTTTCTCGGCCTGGTGGCAGGCGGGGTTTTAACGGTTTTAGTGGTTTGAAATCGAATAGAACAAACAGAACGCCCATCTCTTCGACTCGCCCTGCTAGCGGAGAGTGTCTCTCCTCCGTGGCGAATCTCCCCACAACAGGAAGAGGAAGGAAGAAGGCGAGGGGAAGGGAGAAGCTGCCGGTTAACACTGAGCGTTCGAGAGATTCACACTGTGCCACCCCCCCTCCTGTCTCTGGTTCTAAAATCACCTCTCCCCAGCACCCCTGGAGCCCGCCCGGAGAGATCCTGGCAGGGTCTCCTTTCTCTAGGACTCAGGTTTCCGTGCCCCACCTCCTTCCACTCTCCACAAATTCGAACCCTTAGCACGGGGCTTTGCCCGCAGTAAGCTCTCAATAAATACGATCGAACGAATGAACGTTTCTCCGAAAAGACGCTTTCCGAGAGCAAGAGAGAAGTCCTGTCATTTGGGTTTATTTGCGGCATCGGGTAATATTAGCGCAAATCTGGGGTAAAATAAGTTAAATAAATAGAGCGGTCAAGTTATTACATCTCAGATACTCTTGTGCGGCAGAGCGGAGCTCCCGTAGTCTGTTTGGCGTTGATGAAACGGAGTCCCCATGTCATCACGTTCCCGTTCTCTTGCACTTCTGCATTTCTGGAAATGCACGGTCGGGGGACTTTGGCGTCCATTGAGAGTTGGCACTCTTCGGCCCCGCGGGCCTGGGGCGTCTGAGCCCGGTTTTCATCTGGGACGGCCAGATTTTCAGCGGGCCCATCCTCTTGCCCCGGAGCGACTCGGCCCGATAAGCGGTTTCCGTCCGTTGTTGACCCCTCCAGGATCGATCCTCCCATCCTCCTGGGCTCCTGCCGCCGAGTTCCTCAACCCGCAAGTGGTGGATGCGCTCAGAGGGGCCCGGGAGGGGGAACGCAGAGGTTCTGGAGTAACCCGTGGGGTCCGGCGACGCCGGAAAAGCATTCTAAGCGCGGGCAGGTCCGGAAGGAATCGGACTGCCTTAAAAACGGCGCCCGTCTGACCTCATCGTGTTGTGCGGCGAGGCAGTGGAACGTGTGACATCCCGTGTGTCTCAGGGCCTGGTTGTTTTCGGTGCTGTGGTAGCCTCCCCTATCCAAACCGGAGCTGCAGGGCAGGCTGGAAGGAGACGGGTCAGACCGCCGTCCAAATCGGCGGGCCCAAGCGGACGGGCCCCGTCTTGGTCCCAAGGGCCCCTTGCGTCATTTTGGAGGAGGAAATCTCAGCGACAGTTCTTGGGACATGCGGGAAATCTCAGCCAGTTGCTCCATGGGGGTGGATTTCCTTTCGGTCAGTAAAATTGCTTCAGGTGGGAGAGTACGCCCAAGATCTTCATCGAAATATCCGCTAACACCGACCAGACGGTCTTTTGTTCAAACTTATTTAAAAATCCATTTTCCTGCGGGAGACAATACATTTTCTGGTCATTTCAAAGCCGGGGGCAGAACAATCAGCTAGCATACAAGAAAGTGTGACCCAGTGGGAGTCGGAGGACCGGGTTCTAATCCCAGCTCTGCCACTGACGCTTATCCTCTCCGGGCTTCCGCACCTGGCAATCGATCAGTGGTATTTTTTGAGCACTTACTGTGTACGGAGCACTGTATTGAGCTCATGGAAAAGTACGACAGGGTAGACAGACACAATCCCTGCCCTAAAAGAGCTTACGGTGTGGTCGAAGAGACGGACACTCAAATAAATGACGGCTTGTGGAAGCAACACAGTATCAGGACGTGTCCATAAACGCTGTTGGGGTGGGGGTGGAGTGAGCACCTAAGCGCTGGCGTAGATACAAGTTCCCTCATCTGTAAAATGTGAGACTCTGAGTCCCACATGGGACAGGGACTACGTCCAGCCTGATTTGCTTGTATCCACCTCAGCGCTTAGTACAGTGCCTGGCACAGAGTAAGCGCTTAACAAATACCATGATTAGGATTATTGTTATTACGATTATTAAGGTAATCAGGTCAGACACAGTCCCCGTCCCATAGGGTTCACCGTCTAGGAGAGAGAACAGGTACTGAATCTCCCTTTTGCAGCTGTGGAAACTGAGGCACAGAGAAGTTAAGCGACTTGCCCAAAGTCACACCGCAGGTGAGTGGCGGAGCCGGGACGAGAACCCCGGTCCTCTGATTTCCAAGCCTGTGCCCCTTTCACTAGGCCACCCTTTGCTTCCCTACTTATTGCATTACCCCTTATAGGCAGGAGTCTTGCTTCTTATCCAGAAGCAGAGTGCTTTCCCCTCGCTCCCCAAGGTGGCAGAATCCTCAGATTTCTTTTCCGTAACAGTTTAAAACTCTTTCAAGTTAAAATTCATAGAAGTCAATGTTGAGAGTTCCTATAATTGACCAAAATCTGCTATTTTTTTCCTGACAAAGAGCATCTGAGACATTGCTTTTCAGTGCTATTCACCAAAACATCTAATGTGCAATATTTCATTATTTGCTGTAATTCCGATTCTTTCTTCCAGGCCTCTCAGTCTGTTCCAGACCGCTTTCCCTCCATCCCCGGAAAAGCCATTTCTGGCTCTGGGAAGGGTCCTTATCTACAGTCTGGAAACTTCCTAATCCTGGTATTGGCCAGCAATGCCCAGCAGGGAGAGGGCCTGGAAGGGAAGAGGATTGAGTCAGAGGGGTGAGTGTTAAGCTTGCATGCAGGGCCAAATTGCTGCTCCATCTGGCCCGGGAGGCAAACCAGAACCACAGAAACAGACTCCGCGCTTCCCCGGTGGCTCAGATCTGAGGTGGGGAGGGCCCTACATACATATCGGTGGAAAGAGCCCGGGCTGGGGACTCAGAGGTCATGGGTTCTAATCCCCGCTCCGCCACTCGTCAGCTGTGTGACTTTGGGCAACTCGCTTCATTTCTCTGTGCCTCAGTTACCTCATCTGTAAAATGGAGATTAGTCTTTGAGCTTCACGCGGGACAAACTCATCACCTTGAATCCCCCCAAGCGCTTAGAATGGTGCTTCGCACATAGTAAGTGCTTAACAAATGCCATCAATATTATTATTACCTCTCTCCAAATGTAATCCTTGCCAAGTGGATTGCCAAGGAAGAAGAGGGGAAATTATGACTGAGGTGCAAGAAACATGACGCCTTCATTCATTCAGGTATTCATTCATTCATTATTCACTCATTCATCCATCCATTCACTCACTCATTCATCCATCCATTCACCCATCCAATCATTCATTCATCCTTCCATTCATTCATCAATATTCATGGAGGGTCTATTAAGGGTAGAACACTGCACTGAACTCCTATTGTGTGCAGCGTAGGTTTCCACTGCCTGGAGGTGATAGGGAAAATTGCTTTTTAAGATAGACTCCCAGACTTGTACAAATTGAATCTTTGAAAAGATCTGAAAGCTTCCAGTCAGGACTGAAACGATCCAAAGGGTTGGCTCCCTGGCTTATTTGCTCTTTGAAGTCTGTCCCTTCTCTGTCCTCATCTCCCCTAAAAAAAAACAACAAACTTTTTTTAAAAAAATGGTATTTGTAAAACACTTACTATGTGTCAGACACTGCACTAAACGCCGGGGTAGATACAAGCTAATCAGATCGGACACAGTCCCTGGCCCACATGGGGTTCGGTCTTAATCCCCATTTTATAGATGAGATAACTGAGGCACAGAGAAGTGAAGTTACCTGCCCAAGGTCACACAGGAGACAAATGGCAATTTATTGAGTGCTTTCTGTGTGCATAGCACTGTACAAATCACTTGGGAGAGTACAACATAACAGAGTCGGTAGACATGTTCCCAACCTGCAGTGAGCTTACAGTCTAGAGGGGGATTCCGACATTAATTAAAGTAAATCGGGGAAATGTACATAAGTGCTTTGCAGCCAAGATGGAGCAGCATGTTGTTTTTTGGGGGTTTTTTGAGGGGGGTGGTTAATGGTATTTGTTAATCGCTTGCTATATGCCAGTCATTGTACTAAGCACTGGGGTAGATAGAAGTTAATCAGGTTGGGCACAGTCCCTGTCCCCCATGAGGCTCACAGTCTTAAACCCAGTTTTATAGATGAGGTAATAATAATAATACTAATGATGTTGGTATTTGTTAAATGCTTACTATGTGAAGAGCACCGTTCTAAGCGCTGGGGTAGATACAGGGTAATCGGGTTGTCGCACATGAGGCTCACAGCCTTAATCCCCATTTTACAGACGAGGTAACTGAGGCACAGAGAAGTGAAGTGACTTGCCCACAGTCACACAGCTGACAAGTGGCAGAGCCGGGATTCGAACCCATGACCTCTGACTCCCAAGTCCGTGCTCTTTCCACTGAGCCATGCTGCTTCTCTAATAATAATGATTATTAATAATAATAATTGTGGTATTTGTTAAGCACTTACTATGTGCCGGGCACTGTACTATGCACCGGGGTGGATGCAAGCAAATCGGGTTGGACACAGTCCCTCATAGGGCTCAGTATCCTATTCCCCATTTTACAGATAATCATAATAATAATAATGTTGGTATTTGTTAAGCGCTTACTATGTGCAGAGCACTGTTCTAAGCGCTGGGGTAGACACAGGGGAATCAGGTTGTCCCACGTGGGGCTCACAGTCTTATTCCCCATTTTACAGATGAGGTAACAGAGGCCCAGAGAAGTTAAGTGACTTGCCCACAGTCGAGGTAACTGAGGCACAGAGAAGTGACGTGACTTGCTAAGGTCGCACAGCAGACGAGTGGCGGAGCCAGGATTAGAACCCACGACTCTGACTCCCAGGCCCGTGCTCTATCCATTAAGCCACGCCGCTCCCCATGAGGTAACTGAGACACCGCAAATTTAAGTGACTTGTCCAAGGGCACACAGCAGATAAGTGGTAGAGCCGGGATTAGAAGCCAGGTCCTTCTGACTCCCGGGCCTGGGCTCTAACCACTAAGCCACAGTGCTTCTCGGGGGTTGTTGGGACCCCTTGGCTACTAGGACTCATTGCCTGTTGGTCTCAAGGCTGTCACTGCTGCTGTTACTAAAAGACAACTCTTTTTGGAGGCCCATAGTCATTCAATAGTATTTATTGAGCGCTTACTATGTGCAGAGCACTGTACTAAGCGCTTGGAATGTACAAATCGGTAGCAGATAGAGACAGTCCCTGCCCTTTGACGGGCTTACAGATATCTGGACCCAAGCTCTCTCTGGCTTCCCTGGCTCAGGGGAAAGAGCCCGGGCTTGGGAGTCGGAGGTCATGGGTTCGAATCCCGGCTCTGCCTCTTGTCAGCGGTGTGACTGTGGGCAAATCACTTGACTTCTCTGTGCCTCAGTGACCTCATCTGGAAAACGGGGATGAAGACTGTGAACCTCACGTGGGACAACCTGATTCCCCTGTATCTATCCCAGGACTTAGAACAGTGCTCTGCACATAGTAAGCGCTTAAAAAATTCCAACATTATTATTATTATTATTATTCCCTCCCAGCTTCATGGGAGAAGGTAGGGTGGGAGGGTTCCAAGTCATCAGACCCACTGGAGTCCTCTAAAAAAAGCCTGTATCCTCCCCAGCGTTTAGGACAGTGCCTGGCCTGTGCTCTGCACACAGAAATAATAATAATAATGTTGGTATTTGTTAAGCGCTTACTATGTGCCGAGCACTGTTCTAAGTGCTGGGTTAGATACAGGGGAATCAGGTTGTCCCACGTGAGGCTCACAGTCTTAATCCCCATTTTACAGATGAGGTAACTGAAGTACAGAGAAGTTAAGTGACTTGCCACAGTCACACAGCTGACAGGTGGCAGAAAGTACTCAATAAATACAACTGAATGAAGGAATGAAGGAATGAATGAATGAATATGGGACAGAGACTGTGTCCAAACTGATTAGCTTGTGTCTACCCCAGTGCCTTGTACAGTGTCTGGCACATAGTAAGCACTCAGAAAATACTATTATTATTATTATTATTTTTTCCCAGTCCTTTGCCCCGGCTCACTACACTTGACTGAGGGTGGGAGGGAAATCTCCTTCCATCTCCTCGTCTTTTCCCCTTCTTTCTCCTGTTGAGGACGGGCCTGGTGGTCCAGTGGGACCCAGACCGATTCACGTGTGTATAATAATGTTGGTATTTGTTAAACGCTTACTATGTGCAGAGCACTGTTCTAAGCGCTGGGGTAGATACAGGGTAATCAGGTTGACCCCCGTGAGGCTCACAGTTAATCCCCATTTTACAGATGAGGTAACTGAGGCACAGAGAAGTGAACTGCCTTGCCCACAGTCACACAGCTGACAAGTGGCAGAGCTGGGATTCGAACCCATGACCTCTGACTCCCAAGCCCGGGCTCTTTCCACTGAGTCACACTGTGTGTGGGGAGACGAGCGATTAGTCCGGGAAGACTTCCTGGAGGAAATATGATTTTAGGAGGTCTATGAGGATGGGGGGAAACGGCGACCTGTCGGATACGGAGGAGGAAGGCGTTGCAGTCCATCAGTCAGCGGTATTTACCGAGTGTTTACCGCGTGCCGACCACTGTACTGAGCGCTGGAGAAAGCATAACGTGACAGATTTGTTACAGATGATCCCGGCCCACAGGGAGCTGACGGTCTACACCCTCCAGGTCCGGGCCGGAGGGAGGGTGTGGGCAAGAGGTCGACGGGGCGAGAGGTGAGAATGAGGCACAGCAAGTAGGTTGGTGCTATAGTAGCCAAGAGTGTGGGCTGGGGTTAGTGAGTGAGGAGCGAGGTAAAGTAGGAGGGGGAGAGCCGACTGAGAAGCAGCGTGGCTTAGTGGTTAGAGCCCGGGCCTGGGAGTCGGAAGGACCTGGGTTCTAATCCCGGCTCTGCTACGTGTTCGGCGTATGTGTACGAGTGTGTGTGTGTGCGTTTATATGTGTTTGTGCGGGAGGCAGGTATGATCCAAACGGTGGAATTCTCCACCTGGAGATCCCCAAGACTTGGAGAAGCAGTTCCTCGTTGTGGTCAGGGTTCGGGTCTGCCAACTCTCTTACGCTACAGTCTCCCAAGCGTTTAGTGCAGTGCTCCGCATACGATCGATGGATTCCTGAGCCAGTTTTGGGGGAAGAGGAGCTGGAGAAAAATCATCACTGGCAGGACTCCTGGCTTGAAGCAGCACGGCATAATGGACAGAGCCCGGGCTTGGGAGTCGGAGGACGTGGGTTCTAAAACCGGCTCCACCGCTTGTCTGCTGTGTGACCTTGGGCAAGACACTTAACTTCTCCGTGCCTCAGTTGCCTCATCTTTAAATGGGGATGAAGACTGCGAGCCCCTCGTGGGACAACCCGATTACCGTGTCTCTACCCCGGCGCTTAGAACAGGGCCTGGCACCTAGTAAGCGCTTAACAAATACCGCAATAACGGTAATAATTTTTCCCATCAGGCAGTGAGGAAGGAAGGAAACCGAAGGGGAGAGGGGGCTGCTTTTGATTCGGGTGAAAGGGGAGACCCTTCGGGAATGAATCTCCGGCCGGTCTCCGCGGGACAGGCACACCCAGGGGGACTTCCAGGGAGAGGAAGGCACGGGGTTGGGTTGCCGGTGGCATAGTCTCAGACAGACAGACATCTTAAAAGCAGCAGGGCTCACGAGAGGAAGCCAGGGCTTTTCGTCCTGGAGAGATAACACCCTGGGGTTTGGAGAGTTCCTGTCAGCTGACGGGTCTGCTTCTTTCTGCTCTGCTCCTGGCTGACGGGGAGGGGATCAATGCATCAATCAGTGGTATTTATTGAGCGTTATGTGCAGAGCACTATACTAAGCGCTTGGGAGAGTACAGCAGAAGAGAGTCAGTAGACGTTCCCTGCCCACGAAGAGCTTACAGTCTAGAGGGCTGAGGGCATGAATTTTCATTCACCTTGTCAAAAATCCCCAATTAAGAACCCCTCTTTAGCCCCTAGTGCATAGGCTCCCTCAAAACTCCCGGTTTGCAGAGAATGCAGTCTGCAAAGGCAGAATAATAATAATTGTGGTATTTGTTAAGCTTTTATTACGTGCCAGGCACTGTACTCAGCGCTGGGGTGGATATAAGCGAATCAGGTTGGACACAGTCCCTGTCCCACACGGGGTTCACAGTCTTAGGGAAGCAGCATGAGCACGGGCTTGGGAGTCAGAGGTCGTGGGTCCTAATCCCGGCCCCCACCAATTATCTGCTGTGGGACCATAGGCAAGTCACTTCACTTCTCCGGGCCTCAGTTACCTCATCTGTAAAATGGGGATTGAGACCGGGAGCCCCACGTGGGACAACCTGATTACCCTGTACCTACCTCAGCGCTTAGAACAGTGCACAGAGTAAGCGCTTAACAAATACCATCATTATTATACAGTGCCTGGCACATAGTAAGCACTTAACAAATACCATAATTATTATTATCTCCATTTTAGATGAAGGAACTGAAGCCCAGAGGAGTGAGGTGACTTGCCCAAAGTCACACAGCAGACAGGTGGCAGAACCGGGATTAGAACCCAGGTCCTTCTGCCTCCCGGGCCCGGGACCTGACCACCAGGCCACTAGGCAGAAATCTGCATTTGCCTGACAGCACAACCCCTGGGACATTTCTCGAGGGCTTATTCATTCATTCAATCGTAGTTATTGAGCGCTTACTGTGTGCAGAACGCTGTACTAAGTGCTTGGAATGGACGATTCCAATCCCGGTTCTGCCCCTTGTCAGCTGTGTGACTGTGGGCAAGTCACTTAACTTCTCTGTGCCTCAGTTACCTCATCTGTAAAATGGGGATTAACTGTGAGCCTCACGTGGGCCAACCTGCTTACCCTGTATCTACCCCAGCGCTTAGAACAGTGCTCTGCACATAGCAAGCGCTTAACAAATACCAACGTTATTATTATTATTATTTCAATTCGTTAATGGAGACAATCCCTACCCCACAACGGGCTCATAGTCTGAAAGGGGGAGACAGACAACGAAACAAAACAAGTAGGCAGTAGTCGGGCTTATTATGTGCTAAGGCCGGGGAAGATACAAAATAACCAAGTCGGACCCACACTGGGTCGAAAAACCCCCCAGAGCATCAGCCGTCATTCCACCCTGGCTCAACAGCACCGTGGCTAGACAGGAAGGGCAGTGATTCGCGGTGGTTCCGATTCCATTTAGTCTCAGGATGTCTGGGCTAAAGAGGAACGATTGCAGAGGGGCTCTGACCCACCCTAATGCTCCGTTCCCGGTCTTCCCCCGGTTTTGGAAAACTCGCTTTAGGCGAATCGCTGGAGCTTCGCTAATATCTGGAATGAAAATGAGGAGACTGTGTTTTCCCTGAGGGGCCTCGCTGCCCGGCGGACTACCGAGAAGCTTTATTCCAGCATGAATTTCAGACTGCCCAACAGAGTCCTCCCGGATGGGAAGACCTACTAGGTGGTGGAGAAAGGAAGAAAATACTAAAACTCCAGCTAGCGAAGAGGAGAGGTGAGAAACGCGTTCAAACCTACCCAGCCTCCGTTCTGCCTTATCCACTCTCCGGCGTGGTGGGTGGTGAACTCCGCGATGAAACAAGAAATCTCCTCCCGAGTCTCTCTCGTCAGCGGGACTCCGCTCCTTTGGAGCTTCTTGGTGAGAATGCCCCCCAAGACAAATATCGTCACAATCCGCCCCCAGTTGACGATGCCGTCCTCGAACTCCTTTTCCACAATTTGGCCGAAGATTCTTCTGGCTGCCCCTACCGAGCCAACGTCGAGACTGTCGAAGCACGGCTTCAGAGCCTTCTCCACGTCCCCCTGGACCGAGAACATGACGTTTTGCAGCGCCCGAGAAGTTCTGCTTGGGACCGTCCCAAGTCGCGGCGTCTGGAGGACGTCATCCAGATAGTCCAGAGCCAGGGCTCGGACGGACCAGAATACACCGTCGTCCATGTGTCCGGCCAGATGCGGCGGTCCCGGCCCGGGTCGCACCTGGTCGAGGTCACTCAGCCACTCCGCGGGGTAGGGACCCTCGGGAGGCTGATATTTGAAGGGCTCCTCTCTGGGGCTGGGGAAATTTCCCTCTGCATCATCGAAAGTGCTGTAAAATCCTCTTAGTCAATCTCTTTCCTGTGTGGGCTGAGGTGAAAATGAAAGTTGAAAATTGCAGAACGGGAAAATTTAGCTTCACAGATGAGCCACGCTTCCTCATTACCGCCATTGATTAAACCGGCCTTGAACACCAGCAAACCCACCCCCCAGCGTGGCTGTCCGCGCTCGGGCCGGGAACAATAATAATAATAATAATGCTGCTATTTGTTAAGCGCTTACTACGTGCCGAGCACTGTTCTAAGCGCTGGGGTGGACATAGGGGAATCAGGTTGTCCCACGTGGGGCTCACAGTCTTAATCCCCATTTTACAGATGAGGGAACTGAGGCACAGAGAAGTGAAGTGACTTGCCCACAGTCACACAGCCGACAAGTGGCAGAGCTGGGATTCGAACTCATGAGCCCTGACTCCAAAGCCCGTGCTCTTTCCACTGAGCCACGCTGCCTCTCCCTGGGAACCCGGCCAGAGGGGTGGAGCTGCCGCGCCCTCTGGCCAGGAGAGTTCGGACAGCCGCCTCTTCGCCGGGTCCCCCGCACCGGGCCCCTTGGCCAGGTCGCGACCGAGGGAACTGCCCTCTTTACCTCGTCTCCCACTCCCTTCTGCCTCACCCTGACTCGCTCCCTTCATTCATCCCCCGCTCCCGGCCCCGCACCACTTACGTACCAATCCGTAATTTATTTATTTCTATGAATGTCTGTCTCCCCCTCTAGACTGTAAGCTCGTTGCGGGCAGGGAACGTGTCATATTGCTGTCTTCTACTCCCCCAAGCGCTTAGTACAGCGCCCTGTACACAGTGAGCGCTCAATAAATACGACAGACCGAAATAAATAATAATAATAATGTTGGTATTTGTTAAGCGCTTACAAGGTGCCGAGCACTTTTCTAAGCGCTGGGGTAGATACGGGGTAATCGGGTTGTCCCTCGTGGGGCTCCCGGTCTTAATCCCCATTTTCCAGATGAGGTACCTGAGGCGCAGAGAAGCGAAGTGACTTGCCCCAAGTCACACAGCCGACGGGTGGCGGATCCGAGATTAGAACCCGGGACCTCTGACTCCTAAACCCGTGCTCTTAACGCTGAGCCGCACGATACAATTGACTATCTTCTTTTGTTTCAAACCCCAGGGCCTCTGGACTTCCAGGCGTCTCCCTTTCTCAGGGCCGAATTTTCCAGCATGTGCCGGACAGAGGGTCCCTCCTGCATCTCTTCCTCTCGGTTCGTCTTGCGCTCTGTCATTCTCGGCCGGTTAATCCATTCGCTCAATTCATTCGAACCTGTTCACTGAGCGCTTACCGTGCGCAGAGCTCTGTGCTAAGCGCTTGGGAGAGTACGACCTAACAACGGAACGGACACGTTCCCTGTCCACAACGAGCTTGGAGTCTAGAGGAGGAGACAGACGTTCGCGTCAATGGAAGCGGCGCGGCTCAGTGGAAGGAGCCTGGGCTTCGGAGTCAGAGCTCATGGGTTCGACTCCCGGCTCTACCCCTTGGCAGCTGTGTGACCGTGGGCAAGTCACTTCACTTCTCTGGGCCTCAGTCACCTCATCTGGAAAATGGGGATTAACTGTGAGCCTCACGTGGGTCGACCCGATTACCCTGTATCTACCCCAGCGCTTAGAACAGTGCTCGGCACGTAGTAAGCGCTTAACCAATACCAACGTTATAGATGAGTCAGTGACAGACGTGGATATAGATAGGCAGGTCAGGGAGGTGGGGAGAAACTCTAATCGGCCCACTGGGCTCCTGAAGAACAGCTTGTTGTTGACTTACGCCGTCGAGTCGCCTCCGACCCAAAGCGACGCCACGGACGCATCTCTCCCGGAACGCCCCACCTCCATCTGCAATCGTTCCGGTAGTGGATCCGGCGGGTTTTCTTGGTAAAGATCCGGAAGCGGTCTACCATCGCCTCCTTCCCCGCGGTCAGCTTGAGTCTCCGCCCTCGACCCCCTCCCGTGCCACCGCCGCCCAGCACCGGTGAGTTTTGACTTGTAGCAGAAGGCCCGCCTCTCGCCGGCCCCTCCCCGAGCTAGGGATAATAATAATAATGATGTTGGTATTTGTTAAGCGCTTACTATGTGCCGAGCACCGTTCTAAGCGCTGGGGTAGATACAGGGTAATCAGGTTGTCCCACGTGAGGCTCACAGTTAATCCCCATTTTACAGACGAGGTAACTGAGGCACAGAGAAGTTAAGTGACTCGCCCACAGTCACACAGCTGACGAGTGGCAGAGCCGGGATTCGAACTCATGACCTCTGACTCCCAAGCCCGACGGGCCTCTGCTTGACTCTCCCTCCCGTAGTCGAGACCGGTAGAGGGCTGGAAACTCTTCAGGTGCCACCCTGAGAGGGGACGACGAACGGCTCTGGCGTGAAATTTGGCTGAAGCAACTCGAGATTAAAGGCCACAGGGAGGCATTAGGACTACCTGCGGGTTTCGGCGATCTCTGCCGCCTCTTTGCCCCGGGACCACAGGAAATTGAGAGCCGGTGGCGTGTCTCCCAGAAACTACTCTCCCGAGGGCTTACTACGGTGCTCTGCACACGGTAAGCGCTCAATAAATACGACCGATTGATTAATTGATTCTCTAAGGAGGTACCAGATTAGCAGGGTGCCCCAAGAGCTGAAATGTTTCCATGAAGGAAGTGGGTAGTGGTTAAGTCGTAATAACAGGCAAGAGACAGAAGGTGTGGTCTAGTGGAAAGAGCGCGGGCCCGGGAGTCGGAGGACCTGGGTTCGAATCTCGGCTCTTCCAATTGTTTGCTGTGTGACCTTGGGAAAGTTGCTTAAGTTCTCTGTGCCTCGCTTCTCCTGCTCTCCCTCCTACTTAGACTGTGAGCCCCACGCGGGACGGGGACCGTGTCCAACCTAAGTGACTCACGAGAAGCAGCGTGGCGTAGCGGATAGGACACGGGCCTGGGAGTTAGAAGGTCTGGGGTTCTAATCCCGGCTCCGCCACTTGTCCCCTGGGTGACCTTGGGCAAGTCACTTCACTTCTCTGTGCCTCCGTTATCTCACCTGTAAAATGGGATTTGAGACTGTGAGCCCTAGGTGGGAGAGGGACTGCGTCCAACCCGATTTGCTTGACTTAATACAGTGCCTGGCGCATAGTAGAGCTTAACGAATACCACAGTTGTTATTATTACTGTTATTACCCCAGTGTTTAGATCAGTGTTTGACGCATGGTGAGCACTTAGCAAGTACCGTAAAACAACACCAACGGTGAACACGCCGGGGGAGGGCTGTTTGTTCCTCATTCCAGGGCAGCTCTCGCCTCACGCACGGTAAATTTCCGGTGTCTTCTGAGCTAAAGGCCTGGGATCAAGCATCTCCTCTCCCCGCCCGCCTCGCCGTCCACTCCCTCCATCTCCCTCCAGAGGAGTCACCGTCCTGACACGAAACACCGACTCCGGAACCTGGAATTTTCAGCGAGGGCAAAACTGGTCTTGAGGGGGCTTGGGAGACGTCATGTAAGACGCCACGGGGGTGGCGAGGGTGGTCCCGTGTCCCCCCACCCCGCACCTCTCAGGAAAGGGTGGGGGTCCTCACGGGACCCCTGGGGTCACAATCTCGGGGGCGTCGGACATCGCCAAGGGGCTGCGATGGCCTGAACGTGCCTCATTTTTTTTTTATGGTATTTGTTGAGAACTTACTGTGTGTCAGACAGCGTACTAAGCGTTGGGGTGCACACACGCTAACCAGGTTGGACACAGTCCCTGTCCCGCAGAGGGCTCACGTTCTCGATCCCCATTTTACAGATGAGGTAACTGAGACACAGAGAAGTCAAGTGACTTGTCCAAGGTAACACAGCAGGTAAGTGGGGTGGGACGGGGGGGGCAGGGATTAGAACCCAGGTCCTTCTGACTCCCAGGCCCTCTCTCTATCCACTAGGCCACGTTCCCCTCCCGCCGTGAGGAGGATTGGCTAGGAACCACTGGTTTCTAAGGATCGCCAAGGGCAGGTAACGTGGAAGGAGAAGAGGGGCTCATTCATTCATTCATTCGGTGGTATTTATTGAGCGCTTACTGTGTGCTGTGTACTGTGTACTGTACTAAGCACTCGGGAGAGTAACGTTGCAGCGGAGAAGACCGAAGCTGAGATTTGGGAAAACAAAGAAAGGATGCGGGACTCTGACCTGCTCCAGGGAGTGAAGAGGAGCACTGGCAGGTTGGAAGAGTCACCTGTTGGATGCTCGGTACTATTTGTCTGCGGCCTGTCGGGGGAAACCTCCAGTCCCTTTTTAGCCCAGGCAAAACCCCAAAAATCTTCCCCTTTCTCAAAACACCCCCTCGGGAAAGTAACTTCAAAACAGCAGTGCAGATTGCCTGGGGAGAGCCCGGACTTTCCATCCCTCTGCAGCCTGCGAGCTGCAAAACTGACATCATTCAAGAGGGAAAGTTTGCAACGAGAAGTGAAAGCGTTTCCTCAATCTCGCCACTTCCCCGTGGGCCCGGATCCAGCACGCCAGAATCCTGCGGGGTCCCCAGGTCTGGTGGAGGCACAGCCCGGTCTGGGCTTCGTATTTATCTTATTTTCCGGTATTTGTCACAGGCTCACTACGCGTCGAACATTGTTCTAAACCCTGGGGTAGGCGTACGTTAATTAGGTTGGACGCAGTCCCCTACCGCATGGGGCTCACAGTCCAAGTAGGAGGGAGAATAGATATCCCCATTTTACGGTTGGGGAACCGAGGTAGGGAGTAGTGAAGTGACTTGCCCAAGGTCACCCAGCAAGAAATTGGCAGAACCGGGATTCGAACTCTTTCCACTGGGCCACGCTGCTTCGGACGCTGCTGACTCCTTTTTTCGCTGAGGGGACAAGCAACTTGGCCAAGTAGAAGCAGCGTGGCCTAGTGGAAAGAGCTCGGGCCTGGGAGTCAGAGGATGTGGGTTCTAATCCCGGCTCCTCCACCTGTCTGCTGGGTGACCTTAGGCAAGTCACTTCACTTCTCTGGGCCTCGGTTCTCTCATCTGCAAAAACGGGGATTGAGACTGTGAGCCCCACGTGGGACAGGGATCGGGTCTGACCCGATTGCCTGGTGTCTACCCCAAGCGCTTAGAAGAGGGTGTTTCAGAAAGAGGGCAAATCACGAGGTAGGGACCGAGCTTCCAAGGTTGGGAGTTGAGAGGGAGATGCAGACAGGAGGTGAGTTGGGGAGGAGTGAAGAGAGCGAGCTGGGGTCTGTAACATGGGGAGAGCCGGTGGAGGGCCTTGAAACCAGCTGTTAGATTTGGATCGTCCTGAGGGAGTATCTTTCATTCATTCATTCAGTAGTATTTATTGGCGCTTACTCTGTGCAGAGCACTGTACTGAGCGCTTGGAGTGTACAATTTGGCAACAGATAGACACAAAGGGCATCAATTCCTCTACCCTGCAGAGAAACCGATGTGCGCATCAATCCCACCCAGAGGTTGCGGGCAGGTAGACTTCCCAATTTTTTTAATTTTTATATGGTATCTGTTAAGCGCTCATTATGTGCCAGGCACTAGGTACTAGGGTAGGTACAAGCTGATCGGGTCAGAAACGGTCCCTGTCCCGCATGGGACTCACAGTCTTAATCCCCCATTTTCCAGTTGAGGTAACCGAGGCATAGGGAAGTGAAGTGACTCACCCAAGGTCACACGGCAGACAAGTGGACGAGCCGGGATTAGGATCCATGACCTTGTGACGCGCAGGCCCGTATTCTCTATGCTAGGCCATGCTACTTCTCAGCGTGCATTTTAAACGAGTGCATTTGTAAGGATAATACTCACAAGCGCTTACTTAATCAGGGGGAGGGGAGGCTAGAGTTAGAGTAATGGAGGAAATTCTCAGAAAGTTCAAACTCTCATTTACCTGGCTTCAACTTTCCCACAAAACATTACAGATCTAACAAGGTGGACTAAAGGTAGACCCGTCCTGAGGAGGGGCCTATTAAGAAGCCCATTCCCAGGAATAAGGGCCGCAATACAGTGAAGTGAAGCAGTGCGGCCCAGTGGTTAGATCCGTGGGCCTGGGAGTCAGAAGGACCTGGGTTCTACTCCCTGCTCTGCCACCTGCCTGCTGCGTGACCTTGGGCGAGTCACTTCACTTCTCTGTGCCTCAGTTCCTTCGTCTGTAAAATGGGGATTAAGACTGCGAGCCCCAAGTGGGACACGGACTGCGTCCAACCTGATCGTCTTGTATCTCCCCCAGATCGCAGTCAAGTACCCAACACATCGTAAATGCTTAACAGATACCATTAAAGAGAAGTGGTCAGGACACTAGAAAATAAGTGAAAAGATCAAAATGGCTTAGCCCCCTAGGATTTATGGCTCCCACCCCAGGAAGTACAGAAAAAGGCCGCCTGGGAAAACCCCAGTGGAACAATTAGGGAACGGGAAGCCAGAATCTGCTGCTTCCCTGCTGTGTGACCTTGAGCAAGTCAATGAACTTCTCTGTGTCAGTTTCCTCATCTGAAACTAGAAATAAGATACCCGTTCTCCTTCCTTCTTGGACTGTGAGTCTCATGTGGGTCAGGGCCGACGCCAATCTAGCGTCACTAATATTAGAGTGTAAGCCTGAATATTCCTGGTTCCTGCCTAGCCCCAAGGAGGTGTAGCGTCTGAAGGAGGTTTTCCTATTTCTGGTTCCTGTTTAGGAAAAGGAAACAGTCTTTTCTCTTCCGGGAAATATCTCATTAGGAAGGATTTCAGTCTAAATTGCTTTCCCCTTAAGTCCCTTGGCAAAAAAATAAATACATAAACCCTAAACAGCTTGAGTGGTTGTTTGAAAGATACTGAAACCCAATTTCCCCACCTTGTGGGGTCTCTGAATCAAAAGACCACACTTATCAGCCCAGTACAGTCATCCCGCTTTATATCGGCAGCCTGGTTTTCGGCAGGCCTATCCCCTAATCCATCAATCGATAATAATTATTATATTATTTGTGCCAAGCCATCGATCGACCAGTCAGTGGTATTTATTGAACGCTGACCGTGTGCAGAGCACTGTGCAATACAACAGAGTTACCCATGACCTCCTTCTTGCCAAATCCAATGGCTCCTACTCCATTCTGATCCTCCTTGACCTCTCTGCTGCCTTTGACACCGTCGACCATCCCCTCCTCCTCCATACCTTATCTCACCTTGGCTTCACGGACTCCGTCCTCTCCCGGTTCTCCTCTTACCTCTCTGGCCGGTCATTCTCGGTCTCCGTCGCTGGCGCCTCCTCCCCCTCCCATCCTTTAACTGTTGGAGTTCCTCAAGGGTCAGTTCTCGGCCCTCTTCTGTTCTCCATTTACACTCACTCCCTCGGTGAACTCATTCGCTCTCACGGCTTCGACTACCATCTCTACGCAGATGACACGCAGCTCTACATCTCCGCCCCTGTCCTCTCCCCCTCCCTTCGGGCTCGCGTCTCCTCCCGCCTCCGGGACGTCTCCGCCTGGATGTCGGCCCGCCGCCTAAAACTCAACGTGAGCGAGACCGAGCTCCTCATCTTCCCTCCCAAACCCGGTCCTCTCCCAGACTTCTCTATCACCGTGGATGGCACGACCGTCCTTCCCGTCTCTCGGGCCCGCGATCTCGGTGTCATCCTTGACTCGTCTCTCTCGTTCACCCCACGCATCCTATCCGTTACCGGGACCTGCCGGTTTCACCTCTACGATATCGCTAAGATCCGCCCTTTCCTCTCCACCCAGACGGCTACCTTACTGCTACGGGCTCTCGTTATATCCCGGCTAGACTACTGTGTCAGCCTTCTCTCTGACCTCCCCTCCTCCTCTCTCGCCCCGCTCCGGTCTATTCTTCACTGCGCTGCCCGGCTCATCTTCCTGCAGAAACGATCTGGGCATGTCACTCCCCTTCTTAAACACCTCCAGTGGTTGCCTATCGACCTCCGCTCCAAACAAAAACTCCTCACTCAAGGCTTCAAGGCTCTACATCACCTCGCCCCTTCCTACCTCTCCTCCCTTCTCTCTTTCCACCGCCCACCCCGCACGCTCCGCTCCTCCGCCGCCCACCTCCTCACCGTCCCTCGGTCTCGCCCATCCCGCCGTCGACCCCCGGGTAACGTCCTCCCGCGGTCCCGGAACGCCCTCCCTCCTCACCTCCGCCAAACTGATTCTCTTCCCCTCTTCAAAACCCTACTTAAAACTCACCTCCTCCAAGAGGCCTTCCCAGACTGAGCTCCTCTTCTCCCTCTACTCCCTCTACCACCCCCCCCCCTTCACCTCTCCGCAGCTAATGCAACGGTTCTTTTTAGAAGCAGCGTGGCTCAGTGGAAAGAGCACGGGCTTTGGAGTCAGGGCTCATGAGTTCGAATCCCAGCTCTGCCACTTGTCGGCTGTGTGACTGTGGGCAAGTCACTTAGCTTCTCTGTGCCTCAGTTCCCTCATCTGTAAAATGGGGATTAAGACTGTGAGCCCCATGTGGGACAACCTGATTCCCCTATGTCTACCCCAGCGCTTAGAACAGTGCTCGGCACATAGTAAGCGCTTAACAAATACCAACATTATTATTAAACCCTCTTTTCCCCCCTTTCCCTCTGCTCCTCCCCCCTCCCTTCCCATCCCCTCAGCACTGTACTCGTCCGCTCAACTGTATATATTTCCATTACCCTATTTATTTTGTTAATGAATGTACATCGCCTTGATTCTATTTAGTTGCCATTGTTTTTACGAGATGTTCTTCCCCTCGTCTCTATTTATTGCCATCGTTCTCGTCTGTCCGTCTCCCCCGATTAGACCGTAAGCCCGTCAAACGGCAGGGACTGTCTCTATCTGTTGCCGACTTGTTCATTCCAAGCGCTTAGTACAGTGCTCTGCACATAGTAAGCGCTCAATAAATACTATTGAATGAATGAATTGAAGCAATCCCTACCCTCAAGGAGCTTACAGTCTTCAAGGATCTTTAACCATAATCTTATTTAATTTCTATGGTCAGGAGTTTCTGTTTGATGCGGAGCTGGATAGGCAACCCCTGGAGGTTCTTGAGGAGGGAGGAAGCGTGGGCTGAACGTTTTTGTAGAAAGATGATCTAGGCAGCAGAGTGAAGCACAGATCGGAGTGGGGAGAGACATGAGGCAGGGAGGTCAGTTTAGACTCACAGTCTAAGTAAGAGGGAGTAAACACAGGAAAATTCCAACTGGCAACAAATAAACCTGCCCGAGCCTTGACTGTGACGCTGCCTGCTGAATTCCAGCATATATGAGTGTGTGTGTGTGAAGAGGGGACTGTCCATCAATGATTTTTCAAAATTGTATTTTCTAAGCCTTTACTCTGTGCCAGGTACTGTTCTAAGCACTGGGGTAGATGCAAGCTAATCAGGTTGGACCCAGTCCGTGTCCCACACGGGGCTCACGGTATTAACCTCCATCTTACAGACGATGTAACTGAGGCCCAGAGAAGTGAAGTGACTTGCTCAAGATCACACAGACGGCAAGTGGAGGAGCCCGTGCTCTATCCACTAGGCCAGGCTGCTTCTTAAGTGATTTCAAGAGTTTGGGAGAATCTTCAGGGAAGAACCTCTCCAGTGTAGAAGGGTCCTCGGTCACCTTTGTAGACTTTAATATTCACCCCAGCCTCACGAGTACTTGCTCTTGTCTAGACTGTAAGCTTGTTCCCTGTAAGGCAGGGAACTTGTCTGCTAATTCTGATGTTTTGTACTCTCCCAGGTGCTTAATACAGGGTTTTATACAGAGTAAACCTTCAATAATTATCACTGATTGATTATATTCTACTATTTCCCCGTGTCTCGTCTTGTCTTCTCCTGTGGAGTCATCTCCGACCCAAAGCGACGTCATGGACACCTCTCTTCCAGAACGCCCCACCTCCATCTGCAATCGTTCTGGCAGTGGATCCATAGAGTTTTCTCGGGAAAAATACGGAAGCGGTTTACCACTGCGTCCTCCCGCACAGTAAAGTTGAGTCTCCGCCCTCGACTCTCCCACGCCGCTGCTGCCCAGCACGGGTGAGTTCGCCCCTGCCCTCCTACCTTCCTTAACTTCTATTTTTAACCACTCAATCTCCAAGGGCTCCTTCCCCTCTGCCTTCAAACATGCCCACATCTCCCCCATCCTAAAAAAACCCGCTCTTGACCCCACTTCCCCCTCCAGTTATCGTCCTATCTCCCTACTACCCTTCCTTTCCAAAATCCTAGAACGAGTCGTCTACAATCGATGCCTAGAATTCCTTAACTCCCATTCTCTCCTAGACCCCCTCCAATCTGGCTTCCGTCCCCTCCACTCTACCGAGACTGCTCTCTCTAAGGTCACCCGTGACCTCCTTCTTGCCAAATCCAATGGCTCCTACTCCATTCTGATCCTCCTTGACCTCTCTGCTGCCTTTGACACCGTCGACCATCCCCTCCTCCTCCATACCTTATCTCACCTTGGCTTCACGGACTCTGTCCTCTCCCGGTTCTCCTCTTACCTCTCTGGCTGGTCATTCTCGGTCTCCTTCGCTGGAGCCTCCTCCCCCTCCCATCCTTTAACTGTTGGAGTTCCTCAAGGGTCAGTTCTCGGCCCTCTTCTGTTCTCCATTTACACTCACTCCCTCGGTGAACTCATTCGCTCTCACGGCTTTGACTACTATCTCTACGCAGATGACACGCAGATCTACATCTCCGCCCCTGTCCTCTCCCCCTCCCTTCGGGCTCGCATCTCCTCCCGCCTCCGGGACGTCTCCACCTGGATGTCGGCCCGCCACCTAAAACTCAACATGAGCAAGACTGAGCTCCTCATCTTCCCTCCCAAACCCGGTCCTCTCCCAGACTTCTCTATCACCGTGGATGGCACGACCGTCCTTCCCGTCTCTCGGGCCCGCGATCTCGGTGTCATCCTTGACTCGTCTCTCTCGTTCACCCCACGCATCCTATCCGTTACCAAGACCTGCCGGTTTCACCTCTACGATATCGCCAAGATCCGCCCTTTCCTCTCCACCCAGACGGCTACCTTACTGTTACGGGCTCTCGTTATATCCCGGCTAGACTACTGTGTCAGCCTTCTCTCTGACCTCCCCTCCTCCTCTCTCGCCCCGCTCCGGTCTATTCTTCACTGCGTTGCCCGGCTCATCTTCCTGCAGAAACGATCTGGGCATGTCACTCCCCTTCTTAAACACCTCCAGTGGTTGCCTATCGACCTCCGCTCCAAACAAAAACTCCTCACTCAAGGCTTCAAGGCTCTACATCACCTCGCCCCTTCCTACCTCTCCTCCCTTCTCTCTTTCTACCGCCCACCCCGCACGCTCCGCTCCTCCGCCGCCCACCTCCTCGCCGTCCCTCGGTCTCGCCCATCCCGTCGTCGACCCCCGGGTCGCGTCCTCCCGCGGTCCCGGAACGCCCTCCCTCCTCACCTCCGCCAAACTGATTCTCTTTCCCTCTTCAAAACCCTACTTAAAACTCACCTCCCCCAAGAGGCGTTCCCAGACTGAGCTCCTCTTCTCCCTCTACTCCCTCTGCCATCCCCCCTTTACCTCTCCGCAGCTAAACCCTCATTTTCCCCTTTTCCCTCTGCTCCTCCACCTCTCCCTTCCCATCCCCACAGCACTGTACTCGTCCGCTCAACTGTATATATTTTCGTTACCCTATTTATTTTGTTAATGAATTGTACATCACCTTGATTCTATTTAGTTGCCATTGTTTTTACGAGATGTTCTTCCCCTTGACTCTGTTTATTGCCATTGTTCTCGTCTGTCTGTCTCCCCCGATTAGACTGTAAGCCCGTCAAACGGCAGGGACTGTCTCTATCTGTTGCCGACTTGTTCATCCCAAGCGCTTAGTACAGTGCTCTGCACATAGTAAGCGCTCAATAAATACTATTGAATGAATGAATGAATGACTTGTAGCAGATGGCCTTCCACTGGCTAGCCACTGCCCAAGCTGGGAATGGAATTGGGTAGGCCTCTGCTCGACTCGCCCTCCCGTAGTCGAGACTGGTAGAGGACTGGAAACGCTCCAGGTGCGACCCCGAGAGGAGATTATTTCCCCTAGTCATTATCTACCGTAATGTCTTTCTCCCCACGGAGGCTATAAGGTCCTTGTAGGCAGGGAGCAGTTCTACCAACAATGTTGTTCTATATTTTCCCCAGTACTTAGGGCTCTGCACACAGTACGTACTCAGGAAATACCATTGATTTACCACCGAGTAAACACATACATCTCTCCACTTCTCTTCAAAATCTCCAATGGCTACCCACTTCTCTCTGCATTAAATAGAAATTCCTCATCACTGGCTTCAAGGCTCTCCTCCAGCTGTTTCTCTTTTTCATTCTTTTCATCCATCCCACACCCTTCCCGGCTCTCAAGCTTACTGTGCCTGGCTCTCGACATTCCTGTCTCTGACCTCTTGCTCTCCCCCTTCCTCCTGGCTGGAATCCGGTCGCTCTCCCTTCAAATCCGCTGGGCCACAGCTCTTCCCGTCTTCAAAGACCTCCTGAAAACCCACCTCCTGCAAAATACATGTTTAAATATATACTTGTTAAGCTCTATGTGCCAGAAACTGTACTAAGCGCCGGGGCGGCTACAAAAGATTCAGGTTGGACCCAGTCCGTGTCCCCCATGGGGCTCGCGGTCATAATCCCCACATTACAGATGAGGTCGATGAGGCCCAGAGAAGTGCAGGATTAGAACCCAGGTCCTTCGGACTCTCAGGTCTGTGTTCTATACATTAGGATACTTCTCAAGCGTTGCCTGATTAATCTTCTCCTTTGCAGACCGTATCAATCAAGCAACCGCTCTTAGCAATTATCTTTCCTAATGATCACGGGGAATACGTTGTTATGTACGTATCGTATTTTATGCTAATTTACACATCTCTGCTACCAAACTCCTATTAACAGATGTAATGTACTTGTAAATAATTTGTATCGCTCTTTCTCCCCCATTAAATTGTAAGCTCATAAACCCTATAGTTTTTATGCTCACCCAAGGACCTAGGACAGTGCTCTGCCTACAGTAGGCGCGCCCTGAAGCAACTGTCTGGGGTTACATTGTGCTCTCCCCAGCGCTTACTACAGTGCTTTGCCCAGAGTAAGCGCTCAGTAAATACGATAGACTGAAGGAACGAATTGCTTATCTCAGTTATCATCTGAAGCCAGCCCTGCAAACGGTCAGCACGCTGCGTTGCACGTCTGTGGGGGAAAGATGTGTGTTACCGCCTGTGAAAGTGCCTTTGAGAAAGGGTGTGTACGTGTGAGGGGCGTGAGCGAGAGCAGGGGTGTATGAGCGGGTGTGAGTCTGTACGCCTGGGACCGAGGGTGAGTGTGACAGAGAGCGTTGTGTAGGGGAGAGTGTGAGTGTGTGAGAGATCACCCATCGTTATTTGTTGAGTGCTTACTGTGCGCGGAGCACTGTACTGAGCCCTTGGGAGAGAGACGGTATAACAACAGAACTGACACATTCCCTGCCGACAAGGAGCTTACAGTCTAGAGGGGGATACAGGCATTAAGATAAATAAATAATTTATGGATATGTACATTAGTGCTATGGGTCCCACAGTTTTTTTGGAACAAATCAGAGTGATACAGAAGGCAGTGGGAGAAGGAGTATGTTGGTATTTGTTAAGCTCTTGCTACGTGCCAAGCACTGTTCTAAGCGCTCGCTGGGTAGATACACCCACCTGGGCCTCACAGTTTTAATCCCCATTTTCCAGATGAGGTAACTGAGGCCCAGAGAAGTGATTTGCCCAAAGTCACACAGCTGACAAGTGGCGGAGCCGGGATTAGAACCTGTGACCTCTGACTCCCAAGCCCGGGCTCTTTCCACTGAGCCGCGCCGCGGACAGGAGTTTGCGTGGGAGAGAGAGTTAGTATTCGAAAGTATGACTTTCTGCCTCTACTTGTCTTTTCAGCCTTTCCTCCCCCACTCTTCAACTTCTGCACTTCCAGAAGTCCTTCCCACGAGCTTCTAGCTGACTTCATGCCCTTTTAGCCTCAGCCGAATTCCTTGCCCTTTCCCCGCTCCCACCCACCGTGTTTTCAGAGAGCGGGGCTGAATGCCAGACGGACAGGTGGGAAGCCAGCTGGGTGACCTCTACCCCTTTGCCAGGGCGGGCTCTCCGGGGTATGGCTGGATCATTCATTCATTCAATACTATTTATTGAGCGCTTACTAAGTGCAGAGCACTGGACTAAGCGCTCGGAACGTACAAATCGGTAACAGATAGAGACGGTCCCTGCCCTTTGACGGGCTTACGGTCGAATCGGGGGAGACATGACTCTCCTATGGGAGGTTGGTTGCGGGGCGCTCATAGCGGGTGGGGATTGCCACTCTTTATTGCTGTATTGCGCTTTCCCAAACGCTTAGCACGGTGCTCTGCACACAGTGAGCGCTTAATAAATACGACCCAATGAACGGAACGAAGGCCCAGAAGGGAGTCCTACCACCGGGGTCAGAGGCATCCAGCGTGGCTCAGTGGAAAGAGCCCGGGCTTGGGAATCAGAGGTCATGGGTTTGAATCCCGGCTCTGCCACTTGTCAGTTGTGTGACTGTGGGCAAGTCACTTCACTTCTCTGTCCTCAGTTCCCTCATCTGTAAAATGGGGATTAAGACTGTGAGCCTCATGTGGGACAACCTGATTCCACTGTATGTACCCCAGCGCTTAGAACGGTGCTCTGCACATAGTAAGCGCTTAACAAATACCAACATTATTATTATTATTATTATTACCCAGTAAACTGCAGCCCTGCTATTATCTCTTCCAGCTTTCCAGGCCAGGAAATTTCCCCGGGGCGATTCTTCGGGTGGGAGCTTTGGGCAGCGAGGCCTGAAACTGAACCGAAATGGCCTTCTTTCTTTTCGGTGAGAATCCCCGGATGGGCTGGACCGAAAGAGTAGGAGCAGTGTGGCCCAGTGGAAAGAGCATGGTCCCGAGAGTCAGAAGACCTGAGTTCTAATCTCGGCTCCGCCACGTCTTGCTGTGTGACCTCGGGCAAGTCACGTAAACTTCTCTGGGCCTCAGTTCCCTCAACTGTAAAATGGGAGTAAGATTGTGAATCCCACGCGGGACACGAGCTGTGTCCAACCTGATTAGCTTGGATGATGATGATGGTGTCTGTTCAGCGCTTACTCTGGGCCAGGCACTGTACTAAGCACTGGGGTGGACACAAGCAAATCAAGCCCCAGGTGGGGCTCACCGTCTCAATCCCCACTTGACAGACGAGGGAACCGAGGCAGATGTGTATATATCTACGATTCCATTTATCTATTTTGACGGCCTTGATGTCTGACTATTGTTTCGCTGTCTGTCTCCCCGTCCTGTGAGCCCGTTGTTGGGCAGGGATTGTCTCTATCTGTTGCCGCATTCCAAGCGCTCAGTACAGCCCTCTGCGCACAGTAAGGGCTCAGTAAGTACGATTGAAGGAATGAATGAATAGGGAAGTGAAGCGACTTGCCCAAGGTCACGCATCAGACAAGTGGCGGGGGCAGGATTAGAGTCCATGACCTTCTGAATGCCAGGCCCTCCACCCCAAGCGCTTAGTACCGTGCCCGCCCCATAGTGAGCGCTTAACTGATACCATTTAAAAAATAAAGGGTATAAAATAAATAAATGAGCAGGAAACTGTTACAACCATGGACTGGTGACCAAAGGCGCCACCTACTGTTTTTCCGAAGGGCTCCATCTTGTCCCTTTCCCCTGACCCCCAAATAATAATAATGATGGTATTTGTTAAGCGCTTACCTTGTGCCAAGCACCGTTCTAAGCGCTAGGGGAATACAAGGTGATCGGGTTGTCCTACGTGGGGCTCACAGTCTCAATCCCCATTTTACAGATGAGGTAACTGAGGCCCAGAGAAGTTAAGTGACCTGCCCAAAGTCATACAGTCGACAAGCGGCGGAGCTGGGATTAGAACCCGTGACCTCTGATTCCCAAGCCCGGGCTCTTTCCACTGAGCCACGTTGCAAATCTCACTGCTGACCCTCAGCCACAAGAATGAGCAGTCACTGTCCCAGCAGGGTTTCTCTTGGAGGGGCCAGCAAGTACTCACAGGCGTGTCACCGTCATCGATGGCATTTATTGAGTGCTTACTGTGTGCAGGGCACTGTACTAATAATGATATTAATGACAACAGTAACGACACCCGTTAAGCGCTCGCCACGTGCCACGTACCGTTCGAAGCGCTGGAATGGATACGGGTTAATCCGGTCGGACACAGTCCCTGTCCCACCCTCTTAATCCCCCTTTTACAGATGAGGTGACTGAGGCCCAGAAAAGGTAAGTGACTTGCCCAGGATCACACGGCAGACAAGTGGCAGAGCCGGGATTAGGACCCAGGTCCGTCTGACTCCCTGGCCCGTGCTCTATCCACTAGGCCACGCTGATTCTCTAATGTGAACAGCCCGTTGGGCCAGAAAAATAATAGCATTACTAATGATGGCATTTGTTAAGTGCTTACGATGTGCCAAGCACTGTTCTAAGCGCTGGGGCGGGGAAATACAATCAGACCAGCAACCTGAGGATGTCCAAGGATTCACAATTACAGTCCATCACTCTACCAGCTGAGCTCTCGGATGCTCGGGTGAATACAGTAAAACAGAGTTGGTAGAAGCATTCCCTGTCCATAATTCATTCATTCAGTCGTATTTATTGAGCGCTTACTGTGTGCAAAGCACTGTGCCTGCCCCACGGCGTATATATGTACATATTCATTATTCTATTTATTTTATTAATGATGTGTATATATAATTCTATTGATGCTACTGATGCCTGTCTACTTGTTCTGCCTTGTCGTCCGTCTCCCCGCTTCTAGACTGTGAGCCCGTTGTTGGGTAGAGATCGTCTCTATTCGTTGCCCAATTGTACTTACCAAGCGCTTAGTACAGTGCTCTGCACACAGTAAGCGCTCAATAAATACGACTGAAGGAATGAATGAAGGAAATACTAAGCGCTTGGGAGAGGACAACAGAACAACAGACGGACACATTCCCGCTCACAACGAGCTCACAGTCTAGTCCGTAAGGCGACTGCTGTCTAGAGGGGGAGGCAGACATTAATATAAATAAATAAGTTATGATAGATAATTTATAGATCTGTAGATAAGTGCTGTGGGGCTGAGGGTAGGGCAAATAGCAAACGCCCAGATATTTTCATCAAGGGAAAATCCTGGCGAGGCCAACTGACCTGGGGCGCTGGCATCTCTGGGGCAACAGGGAAGGAGTCGCCCGGCAGCCCGATGAGGCGACCGGGGTCCCGTCCCTGGCCTAGAGCGCGAGCCGGGGAATCAGAAGGACCTGGGTTCTAATCCCGGCTCCGCCGCTTGTCTGCTCTGTGACCTGGGCAAGTCGCTTCACTGTCCTTCAGGGACCTCATCTGTAAAATGGGCACTGAGACGGTGAGCCCCATGTGGGACAGGGAGGGTGTCCAACCTGATAATCATGTACTATCTCAGCGTTTAGTACAGTGCCTGTAACCACTGAACAAATACCTTTAAACAAAAAATAGTTAACTGAATTCTGTGTGACCTGAAGTCAGAGTTCAGAGTTAATTGATTCCTGAAAGGGGATAAACAGAGGGGAGCAGATTCTTGAAGACTTTCCCATCTACCCTCATTCTGTCCTCACCGGCCACATTGTGGTCAGTAGACAGACCCTGGGCCGGGAAGTCAGAAGGATCTGGGTTCTAATCTCTGCTCCGCCACTTGTCTGCTGTGTGACCTGGGGCAAGTCACCTCACTTCTCTGGGCCTCAGTTACCTCATCTGTAAAATGGGGGTTAAGACTGTGAGCCTCATATGGGACAGGGACTGGGTCCAACCTTGATTAACCTGAATCTATCCCAGCGCTTAGAAGAGTGCTTGGCACACGGTAAGCACTTAACGAGTACCATTACTATTATTCTCTAAACCGCAAGCTTGTTGCGGGCAGGGAATGTGCCTGTTGATTGTTATGATGTCGTACTCTCCCCAGCGCTTAGTACAGTCCTCTGCACATAGTAAGTGCTCAATAATCACGATGGACTGAATTGAATACATCATCGGTCCTTTTCCATCTTTTCCATCTGTCCTTCCTGAAGAACTCTCCAAGATTTCCACCTAAGGCACTCCCCGGTTCCCCTCCCGCCCCTCCTCAGCCATCACGGGTAGTAGGGTCGAGGTCGCGGCTGTGGTCAGTGCGTATGTGTGTGTGGGCGACGGGGCCCGGGTGAGCGGGACGGGGTCTGACCCTCGCGGACCACCCGTGCTTCTCCGGGGCGGTGCCACAGCAGGGAGAGGGAAGACCCCGGCGGATATGCCCAAGATTCCCGATGGTGGCAGGACAGTCCTGATTCCCTTTCCTTTGCCCTTTTCTTCGGCTCTTCCTCCCCTCCCCATCGCCCCGACCCCCTCCCTCTGCTCTACCCTCCTCCCCGCCCCAAAGCACTTGTGCATATATGTACTTATTTATTATTCTATTCATTTTATGTGTACAGATCTAGAATTCTATTATATTGATGGTATTGATGCCTGTCTACTTGTTTGTTTTGTTGTCGGTCTCCCCCTTCTAGACGGCGAGCCCGTTGTCGACTAGGGATTGTCTCTATCTGTTGCCGAATTGTACTTTCCGAGTGCTTAGTACAGTGCTCTGCACACAGTAAGCGCTCGGTAAATAGGATTGAATGAAAGAATGAATGAATGAACTCCCAGCCAGAGCCCAAGCCTTCTGCCACGGACTTCCCACCTTTAACCCCCGTTCCATCACTCCTCAATTCCCCCCCTGCCCGGGATCCTCTCCTGGAAGGGTCCCTTCTCGACCCTCGGTTCTGTCTAGAAGCAGAAGAATCGACAGATTTCGAGGACAAGGTCTAGGACTGGGTTTTTCTCAGGACCCCGCTGGGTCCCACCCAGACCGTGAGCCCAGTGTGGGACAGGGAGCTGACAGCGGAACAGAGAGCTGGGCATAAGCCCGTTCCAGCACTCAGGAATGCACAGCACTTGTGTTTTCCCTGTAGAAAGGGGCATCCTGTACTGGAAAAATAGGATTGTTTCTCTCCCGGGGGACAGAACCTTCTCATTCCAGACCGAACACTCTAATTTGTTCCCCTTCTTTCACTGGGCCATTTTTTCTTTTAATCTTCTGGTGTTTGTTAAGCACTTACTATGTGCCCGGCACTGTACTAAGCGCTGGGGTCGATACAAGCTAATCAGGGTGGACTCAGTCCGTGTTCCCCATGATGACGATGATGGTATTTAAGCGCTTACTATGTGCCAAGCACTGTTAAAGCGCTGAGCACTGTTCTCGCAGTCTCAATCCCCATTATACGGATGAAGTCACAGAGAAGTGAAGCGGCTCGCCCAAGATCACACAGCAGACAAGTGGTGGAGCCCCGGCCTTCGGACTCCAGCCACTAGAATGTGCTGCTTCATCTGCCGGCCCTACCCTCGGAAAGGCTCTTGGGGGGACCCTCAACACCTGACCCCAAAACGCGGTCACCCCCGGCATTTCCCTATCAGTGCTGGTGCTGAGATGGCTCAGTCCACGCAGCTGGGACCCTAACCTGAAACACCCCAGAGCCACCAAATCGTCTCTGCCTCTCCCATCCCAGTTGCCCAAGCAGCCCTGGATAATACTGTTGTATTCGTTAAGCCAAGCACTGTACTAAGCGCTGAGGGAGATACTAAGATAATCAGGTCCCACATGGGGCTCACAGTCTATGTAGGAGGGGAGAACGGGTATTGAATCTTCCTTTTTCAGATGAGGGAACTGAAGTCCAGAGAAGTGAAGCGACTTGCCCACGGTCTCGGAGCAGACAGGCAACGGAGCCGGAATTAGAACTCGGGCCCTCTGACTCCCAGGACCGGGGCACTGCCTGGATCCGCTGACCCTGCTGTCCTTTCTCCTGGTGGAGCTGCGTCTGCCCTGATTCTTCAGCCCATGGGAACTGTTCAGCATCCCCATATGATTCATCCTCTCATTTGGGTCGAAGGCTTCCGTTCGATGGTCCACTCTGCGGAGGTAAGTCCCACCCCTTTTCCGTGATTCCCCGGTCCCTGCCCCACTCCTGTCAGCCGGCCCAGACATACTTCTTTTTTACAAAGCAGAAGGCAGGCGGGAGGGGCTGTCAAAGAAGCGGCATGGCCTAGTGGCAAGAATCCAGGTCTGGGAGTGACTAACTTGCCTGCGTGTGACCTCGGGCAAGTCAATTTACTACTCTGGGCCTCAGTTACCTCACCTATAAAATGGGAACTCAACACCCGATATACAAACAGAACGCCTCATCTTCCCACCCCAAACCCTGCCAGATTTTTCTGGCCCTGTCGATAGCACCACCATCCTCCTCTGTCTCACAAGCCCTTAACCTTGGCGTTATCCTTGACTCATCTCTCTCATTCAACCCACGTATTCATTCTGTCACCAGATCCTGTCAGTTCTACCTTCACAACATCTCTAGAATCCACACCTTCCTCTCCACCCAGACTCCTGCCATGTCGATCCAAGCACTTATATTCCACTTGACTACTAAATGGACCGCCTCTCTGACCTCCCTCCAACTGTCTCTCCAGTCCATATTCTACTCTCCTGCCTGGATCATTTTTTTTCCTGAAAAAATGTTCAGTCAACATCTCCCAGTGCTCAAAAACCTCCTGTGGCTGCCCATCCACCTCTGCCTCAAACAGATATTCCTCACTGTCAGCTGCAAGGCACTCAATCAACTCTCCCCCTTCTATCTCATCTCGTTGACCTCCTCCTTCGATCCAACCCACACATTTCCCTTCTCTAATGCCAATTTATTCACCGTACCTCAATTTCATCTGTCTTGCCACTAACCCCTTGCCCACATCCTTCTTCTGGCCTGGAATGCCCGCCTGCTGCATATTTGGCCGGCCACTTCTCTCCCCACCTTCCCAGCCCTTTTGAAATCGCACCTCCTCCGAAAGGCTTTCCTCTACTAAATCTTTACTTTCTGTCTTCGCCTAAGCATTTGATATTCACCCCACACCCAGCCCCACAGCACTTTTGTACCTGTCTATTTCCTCTATCTATAATTTATTTGAATGTCTGTCTCCCCATCTAGACTGCAAGCATGGGCGGGGATCGGTGTCTACCAACTCCATTGGTGGACACTCTCCCAAATGCTTTGTAGCGCTCAATAAATACCAATCATTGCTGGGCCAGGGATCGATGGTGGGACATGCGAGATCGAGGCCCATTGAGGAGGTTAGCGGCAGCAGAGGAGCGGAGCGTGCGGACTGGGCTGTAAAAGGACGGAACGGAGGTGAAGTAAGAGGGGACAAGGTGACGGAGACCGGTGACGGAGAGCTATGAAGCCAAAAGTGAGGAGTGTTTGCCTCGGCCTCCTCACTGACCTCCCTGCCTCCTGTCTCTCCTCTCTACAGCCCATACTTCGCTCTGCCCCCTGGATCATTTTTCTAAAACACTGCTCAGTCAATGTCTCCCTTACTTCGCAAACTTCCAGTGGTCGTCCGTCCATCTCCACGTCAAAGAAAAACTCCAGCCCGTCAGCTATAAGGCATTCAGTCGACTCTCCCCCTGCTACCTAACCTCACCGCTTTCCTACTAGACCCAGCCCTCACACTTCGCTCCTCTAATGCCAACTTGGATCTACCTTGACCTCATCTATCTCGCTGCCAACCCCTTGCCCATGTCCTCCCTCCGGCCCTGGAGCTCTCTTCCCTTCCCTTTCTCTCACCCTCCCCTCCTAAGCCCTACTAAAATCACATCCCTAACTAACTCTCATCTCTCCTATTTTCCCTCCCTTCTGTGTCACTCATGCCCTTGGATCTATTTCCCTTAAGCACTTGATAGACGTCCCCTAACCCCCCAGACCCACAGCACTTATGTGTGTTTCCTTTTTCTCTACCTTTTCCCCTCTCCGTAATTCATTTCAGGGTTCCGTCTCCCCCTGTAGACCGTAAGCTCCTTGCGGGCAGGGATCGCGTCTACCAACTCTGTTGTATTTCACTCATTCAATCGTATTTATCGAGCGCTTACTGTGTGCAGAGCACTGTAGTAGGCGATTGGGAAGTACAATTCAGCAACAGAGAGAGACATTTCCGGCTCACGACAGGCTCACAGTCTAGAACGGGGGAGCCAGACATCAAAGCAAGTAATCAGGCATCAGTAGCATCATTACAAATAAATAGGATTATAGATAGATACACACTGTTAATAAGAAAAAATAGAATTATACTTATAAAAATGTACATATATACACAAGTGCCGTGGGGCGGGGTGGGGTGGAGCAAAGGGAGCGAATTGGGACGATGGGGAGGGAAGAAAGAGCAGAGGAAAAGGGGGCTTGGTCTGGGAAGGCCGCCAAGCGCTTAGTACAGGGCTCTGCACTCAGATTTGATGACTATCAATGATTGATTGATTGAACTGATAAATGCCTATTTTAGAGTTTTCTGGTGTAAATCTTGGTGGTTTTAAATCGCTATCTGAATTTACTTCCTTGCAGTCTTTTCAGTTGCATCTTCGGTTAAAATATCACTTGCTAGCAGACGTAGTTGTCGGGTTTTATGGTTCTTCAAAGTACTCGGCTAAAGTTCGCTTTGGAATGCTGCCCAACTCTCTTTTATTCCTCTTGAATACCTGGATTGGGGACAGCCTATTAATGCTTCTTATTTTGGGTGACAAGCTGGCAAGAGAATAATAATAATAATAATAACGATGGTATTTGTTAAGTGCTTACTATGTGCCAAGCACTGTTCTAAGCAATGAAAGCAGCAGAACCTGTGGAAAGAGGAAAGGCCTGGGAGTAGGAGGACCTGGGTTCCAATCCTGGCTCTGCCACTTGCCTGCTGGGGGACCCTGGACAGTTAACTTCTCAGTGCCTCAGTTTCCTCATCTATAAAATAGAGATTAAATGCCTGTCCTCTCTTCCCTTCAGACTTTATTCTCTCTACATATAGGTATATATACATTATATAGAGAGAGAAGCTGCATGGCCTAGTGGCAAGAGCATGGGCTTGGGAGTCAGAGGATGTGGGTTCTAATCCCAGCTCTGCCACTTTTCTGCTGTGTGACCTTGGGCAAGTCACTTCACTTCTCTGGGCCTCAGTTACCTCATCTGTAAAATGGGGATTAAGACTGTGAGCCCCACATGGGACAACCTGATTACCTGTATCTACCCCAATACTTAGAACAGTGTTTGGCACATAAGTGCTTAACAAACTCTCTCTCTCTATATATTTGTATATTCACTGGAAGGCGGGGGGGGGCAGATTTTTTTAAGAGAATACCTTTTTTCAGTCACTTAAAATAAAAGGGAGCATCTCAGATCAGTGCCTGACACATAGTAAGTGCTTAAATACCACTATTATTATTATTATTCTCCCTTCTGTTAATCAATGGTATTTTTTGAGTGCTTTCTGTGTTCAGAGTGCCGTACTAAGCATTAAGTACAAAATATAACAGGGTTGGTAGATAAATTCCCCGCCCACAATGACCGTACATTTTCGAGGATCTAGATCGTGAGCCCTACGCAGGACAGGGACTGTGCCTGACCTAATTCATTTGTACTTACCCCAGTACTTAGAACAGTGTTTGACTCATAGGAAGCAGTTAACAAATATGGTAAAAATGGAAAAAAAGGTTTGGACTTGGGAGGCTGCAAGCAGATTGCAAAATACTGTTGGGTTCTGGGAATAATGTAGAAGGAAAAGATGAATTTTTTTCCTCCCAACTTTGCCTTGTGAGTGATGGTCAATTTTACTCATTTATTTATTTATTTATCCACCTACCTATCTATTTATTTATTTGTTTATGATTGGGCATAGTCCCGGTTCTAATTCCCATTTTACAGAGGGGGCAACTAAGGTACAAAGAAGTGAAGCGACTTACCCAAGGTCACCCAGCTGCTAAGTGGCAGAGCCTGGATTAGAACCCAGGTCCTTCTGTCTCCCAGGCCCGGGCTCGACCCGCTAGGCCAAGCTGCTTCTCCAGTCCTGGGATCTGGAGCGGATTCCATAGGATCTCAGTGATATTAGCAGTGGGGCTGCCGAATTGCTGGTTGGAGAGTGGCTGTGTGGATGACTGGGGGTTCGGTCTGTATGAGGAGCAGCGTGGCTTTGTGGCAAGAGCCCGGGCTTGGGAGTCAGAGGACGGGGGGTTCTAATCCTGGCTCTGCCACGTGTCTGCTGTGTGACTTTAGGTGAGTCACTTCGCTTCTCTGAGCCTCAATTACCTCATCTGTAAAATGGGGATTAAGACTGGGAGCCCCACGTGGGACAGGGACTGTGTCCAACTTGATTACCCTGGCGCTTAGAACAGGCCCATAGGAAGTGCTTAACAAATACCAGAATTATTATTATGATTATTACTGACCGGGATCTCTCCAGGAGAGGGGAGGGATAGACTGAAGATGGACCTCCCCAAACCAGACAGGAACTCTTGGGGAAGCCCCAGTGCTGAATGCGGGGAGGAGACTCACCCAAACTCATAACTGAGAGCCAGCAAGGAGCTGGAACTCGATCATCTCTTCGGGGGGGCCACGGAGCCATTTCCCAGCAACCAACCAGTCAATCAATCATATTGATCGAACGTTTACTGTGTGCAGAGCAATCAATCATTCAATCGTATTCATTGAGCCCGGCACAAAGGCGTGGGAGAGGACGATATAACAAAAGAACAGAAACATTTCCCGCCCACAACGAACTTCCAGTCTAGAAGGGGAGAGAGACATGAATAGAAATCAATAAATGACGGATATGGACATAAGAGCTGTGGGGCTGGGAGGGGGCTGTGGGAGGGGGCTGTGGAGCTGGGAGGGCTGCATCCTTCCCTGCAGTATCCTCAGAGGAGATCTCCTCCCTCCTCGCAAGTGCCACCCCCTCCACTTGCGCCTCGGACCCCATTCCCTCTCACCTTCTTAAAACCATCGCCCCTGCCCTCCTACCTTCCTTAACTTCTATTTTTAACCACTCAATCTCCAAGGGCTCCTTCCCCTCTGCCTTCAAACATGCCCACGTCTCCCCCATCCTAAAAAAACCCGCTCTTGACCCCACTTCCCCCTCCAGTTATCGCCCTATCTCCCTACTACCCTTCCTTTCCAAAATCCTACAACGAGTCGTCTACAATCGATGCTTAGAATTCCTTAACTCCCATTCTCTCCTAGACCCCCTCCGATCTGGCTTCCGTCCCCTCCACTCTACCGAGACTGCTCTCTCTAAGGTCACCCGTGACCTCCTTCTTGCCAAATCCAATGGCTCCTACTCCATTCTGATCCTCCTTGACCTCTCTGCTGCCTTTGACACCGTCGACCATCCCCTCCTCCTCCATACCTTATCTCACCTTGGCTTCACGGACTCCGTCCTCTCCTGGTTCTCCTCTTACCTCTCTGGCCGGTCATTCTCGGTCTCCTTCGCTGGAGCCTCCTCCCCCTCCCATCCTTTAACTGTTGGTGTTCCTCAAGGGTCAGTTCTTGGCCCTCTTCTGTTCTCCATTTACACTCACTCCCTCGGTGAACTCATTCGCTCTCACGGCTTCGACTACCATCTCTACGCAGATGACACGCAGATCCACATCTCCGCCCCGTCCTCTCCCCCTCCCTTCGGGCTCGCATCTCCTCCCGCCTCCGGGACGTCTCCACCTGGATGTCAGCCCGCCACCTAAAACTCAACGTGAGCGAGACTGAGCTCCTCATCTTCCCTCCCAAACCCGGTCCTCTCCCAGACTTCTCTATCACCGTGGATGGCACGACCGTCCTTCCCGTCTCTCGGGCCCGCGATCTCGGTGTCATCCTTGACTCGTCTCTCTCGTTCACCCCACGCATCCTATCCGTTACCGAGACCTGCCGGTTTCACCTCTACGATATCGCCAAGATCCGCCCTTTCCTCTCCACCCAGACGGCTACCTTACTGTTACGGGCTCTCGTTATATCCCGGCTAGACTACTGTGTCAGCCTTCTCTCTGACCTCCCCTCCTCCTCTCTCGCCCCGCTCCGGTCTATTCTTCACTGCGTTGCCCGGCTCATCTTCCTGCAGAAACGATCTGGGCATGTCACTCCCCTTCTTAAACACCTCCAGTGGTTGTCTATCGACCTCCGCTCCAAACAAAAACTCCTCACTCAAGGCTTCAAGGCTCTCCATCACCTTGCCCCTTCCTACCTCTCCTCCCTTCTCTCTTTCTACCGCCCACCCCGCACGCTCCGCTCCTCCGCCGCCCACCTCCTCACCGTCCCTCGGTCTCGCCTATCCCGCCGTCGACCCCCGGGTAACGTCCTCCCGCGGTCCCGGAACGCCCTCCCTCCTCACCTCCGCCAAACTGATTCTCTTTCCCTCTTCAAAACCCTACTTAAAACTCACCTCCCCCAAGAGGCGTTCCCAGACTGAGCTCCTCTTCTCCCTCTACTCCCTCTGCCATCCCCCCTTTACCTCTCCGCAGCTAAACCCTCATTTTCCCCTTTTCCCTCTGCTCCTCCACCTCTCCCTTCCCATCCCCACAGCACTGTACTCGTCCGCTCAACTGTATATATTTTCGTTACCCTATTTATTTTGTTAATGAATTGTACATCGCCTTGATTCTATTTAGTTGCCATTGTTTTTACGAGATGTTCTTCCCCTTGACTCTGTTTATTGCCATTGTTCTCGTCTGTCCGTTTCCCCCGATTAGACTGTAAGCCCGTCAAACGGCAGGGACTGTCTCTATCTGTTGCCGACTTGTTCATCCCAAGCGCTTAGTACAGTGCTCTGCACATAGTAAGCGCTCAATAAATACTATTGAATGAATGAATGAATGAATAAAGGAAGCAAATCAGGGCGATGCACAAGGGAGTGGAGGAAAAGGGCATTTATTCATTCAATTGTATTTATTGAGTGCTTACTGTGTGCAGAGCACTGTACTGAGTACAATTCAGCAACAGATAGAGACAATCCCTGCCCAACAGTGGGTTCGCAGTCTAGAAGCGGGGAGACAAGACATGAAAACCATTAAACAGGCATCAGTAGCATCAAAAGAGCAGAGTACTAAGCGCTTGGGAGAGTAAAATGCAACAGAGTTGGGAGATACGTGTCACGCCCACAACAAGCTTACAGTCTAGAAGGGGAGACGGACATCACTCATACAAATAAATAAATTACCGATAGACCAAGTCCGGGCGGAGGGAGTCGCGGGGCTACTCATCAACGGGAGTGGCAACGTGGCGGAGTGGGTAGGGCACAGGCCCGGGAGTCAGAAGGACGACGTCACTTGTCTGCTGTGTGACCTTGGGCAAGTCGCTTTGCTCTTCTGGGCCTCAGTTTCCTCATCTGTAAAATGGGGATGAAGACCGTGAGCCCCACGTGGTGTCCAACCCGGTTTGCTGGTAGCCACCCCCGTGCCAGTACAGTGCCCGGCATACAGTAAGCGCTTAATAAGTACCAGAATGGTTATTATTAGCATTCTTATTAGTTACACAGGGCGTGGAAGACCGGGAAAGGAGAGTCTTTAAGACTCCACCTGGGGAAGGAAGACCTGGGTGGGGTGGAGGGGGAAGGTATAAAAGGAGATGGGTCTCTCGGCTCATCTCTTCCCTGTGCCTGCCAGAGTATCCATCTGAAGGGGAGTCCATTAGGCGAGCCCGCTTCTTTCATTTGAACCTGACCCCTCTTAGCTGGCAAATAACTGTAACTACTCTGTTGGACCCAAAACAGCCAGAATGGGACCGTGCATTTCCTGGCCCTGTGGGCTGGGGAGGTGTTTGATTTTATCAAAAGAGAGATCCAGTTGTTCAATCATATTTATCGAGCGCTTACCGGGTGCAGAGCACTGTACTAAATGCTTGGGAGAGTACTATATGACAATAAACAGACACATCCCCTGCCCACAACGAGCTTACAGTCTAGAGGGGGAGACGGGCATTAGTAGAAATAAATTACAGATATGGACATAAGTGCTGTGGGGCTGGGAGGGGGGATGAATGAAGGGAGCAAGTCAGGGCGACGCAGTAGCGAGTGGGAGAAGAGGGAAGGAGGGCTTAGTCTGGGAAGTTCTCATGGAAGAGATTTGCCTTCATTAAGGCTTTGAAGAAGGGGGAGAGTAATCGTCTGGAGGATTTGAGTGGGGGAGGGCGGTCCAGGCCAGAGGGAGGACATGGGTGAGGGAGATAGATGAGATGGAGGCACAGTGAGAAGGTTGGCATTAGAGGAGCAAAGTGTGCGGGCTGGGTGGTATTTGCAGAGTAGCGAGGTGAGGTAGGAGGGGGCAAGGTCTGCTATAAAACCAATGATGATGGGCAATCTATTCGATCATTTTGGGCTGTAACTTTGACAACTGAATGACTGAGTGAAAAACCTTCAGAAGCTTGGTAGATAATAATGTTGGTATTTGTTAAGCGCTTACTATGTGATTAGACTGTAAGCCCATCACTGGGCAGGGATTGTCTCTATCTGTTGCCGAATTGTCCATTCCAAGCTCTTAGTACAGTGCTCTGCACATGGTAAGCGCTCAATAAATACTACTGAATGAGTGCAGAGCACTGTTCTAAGCGCTGGGGTAGATACAGGGTAATCAGGTTGTCTCACGTGAGGCTCACGGTCTTAATTTTACAGATGAGGTAAATGAGGCGCAGAGAAGTTAAGTGACTCGCCCGAGGTCACGCAGCAGACAAGTGGCGGAGCCGGGATTTGAACCTATGACCTTCTGATTCCCGGGTCCCTGCTCTATTCCTTCAAAGTGAGGGAGAGAGAAGCCTGTAAAGGGGTGGGGGGAAGGGTGAGCCCCCAAAGTGCTGCCGCTTGAATGATCGAATCTGTTCCGCCCCAGCCCGGGGGCCAGGTGAAGGGCCCGGATCGTGGGCCACCTTTTTGCAGATGAGGAAACTGAGGCCCAGAGAGGTTATGTGGATTATCTGAGATTCCCCCAGCGGGTCATTAGCTGGACGCTCAGGGGCAGGCCTGGGGGAAGAGGGGCAAAGGGAAGAATCTAGACTGTAACCTCGTTTTGGGCAGGGAATGTGTCTGTTATATAGTATTCACCCAAGCGCTTCGTACAGTGCTCTACACACAGTAAGTGCTCAATAAATATGACTGACTTCAAACTGGGAAGCAGCGAGGCCTAAATGATAGAGCACAGGCCTGGGAGCAAGAAGGACCTGGGTTCTAGTCCCGGCTCCACCACTTGCCTGCTGCGTGACCTTGGGTGAGTCACTTCCCTGTGCCTCAGTTATCTCATCTGTAAATTGGGGATTGAGCCTTGACTGTTCTACGTGGGACAGGGGCTGTATCTAACCTGATTATCTTGTATCTACCCCGGCCCTCAATACGGTGGTAAGCGCTTAACAAATACCACAACATATATATACCGGGCCCAGGGCTGGGGATCGCCACTCTGACCTGGGCAGCAGGGGTCTTTACACTCGTTGGAAGGACCCTTTTCATCTCAATGGCTCTAAACTGAATTTGCTTTTCTTTAACACCAGGAATTGTAGAGCACTTTTACTTTCCCAAAGCACTTTCACATCAGTGATGTCAATTTTTTTATGGTATTTGTTAAGCGCTTACTATTTGTTTTATGGTATTTGTTAAGCGCTTACTATATGCCCTGGACTGTTCTAAGGACTGGGTAGACTGGTACAAGGTAGTCAGGGTGGACACAGTCTCCATCCTGGGTGGGGTTCACAGTCTTCATCCCCATTTTACAGATGAGGTAACTTACTGAGGCACAGAGAAGTTAAGTGACCTGCCCAAGGTCACAGAGCACACAAGAGGCCCCTGCTCCATCCACTAGGTCGTGCCCCATCTCAGTTTTAGCCTCAGACTACCCTGTGAGGTAGGAAGAGATGGGGATAATTATCCTTGTACATTCCAAGTGCTTAGTACAGTGCTCTGCAGATAGTGAGCGCTCAATAAATGCTATTGAATGAATCCTTATTTTCTAGATGAAGAAACTAAGGCCCAGAGAGGTCAGTGATTTGCCTGAGGTCACACAGCGATAGTGTACTACAAGGTGCCTAACTGGGGAGGAGGAAGGGGAGAGGAAGGAAGAGGGAGAGAGAAAAAGAGAAAGAGAGATGCTGTGTGACCTTGGGCAAGTCACTTAACTTCTCTGAGCCTCAGTTCCTTCATTTGCAAAATGGGGATTGTGCGAGAGTGAACCCTACGTGGGACAGGGACTGTGTCCAATCTGATTAAGTTGTATCTCCCCCACTGCTTAGAACAGTGCTTGGTATATAATAAGTGCTTAACGAGTACCATAATCATCGTTAGCATTATTTCATCAAAAGAAAGCTGAAAAGTGGGGAATCTTCTTGCTCATTTCAGGCTGCAAATCTGACAAGCGAATGAGCCTGAGACCTTCAGAATCTTTTTAGATCTTCTTACAAAACAGGATCTTTTGGTAGTGGTCATCGATATGGATGAAGCTCCAGTTTTGAAGTTTTGGAGGAGTCTAGTTACACTTCAAATTCCAAACGCCCTGATCCGTTCTTCTCTGGGCCACTGGCAATGGCTTTGCAACTTGCTGAAGGGTTTCTCACAATGTCAGTGACAAACAAGGTAGAAGGATGCTGTCTACTTGCCGAAGGCAGATAAAAAAAACTCGCTGGCTCCTACTTCTCTAGATTTGTGGTATTGGCATCTTTGGGCAAAAAGACAGCTTTTTTCTGGAGGTGTGGAAACGTGACATCTAACCTGGCATGGGCGAGGAAGTCATCAGTCGTGTGCTAACTCTATTGTACTGTACTCTCCCAAGACCTTAGTACAGTGCTCTGCACATAGAAAACGCTCAATAAATATCACTGCTCGATTGACTGATCAGACCCTATCCGGGATTTCTTCTCCACCGCTTCTTCCCCGCTGCTTTCAAACATGCCCACGTCTCCCCTATCCTAAAAAAACCCTCCCTTGGCCCCACGGCTCCCTCCAGTTAGCGCCCCATCTCCCTCCTACCCTTCCTCTCCAAACTCCTTGAGTTAGTCGTTCTCTCTTGTTGTCTCAAATTCCTCTCCTCCCATTCTCTCCTTGACCCCCTCCAATCTGGCTTCCGTCCTCTTCATTCCCCAGAAACCGCCCTCTTAAAGGGCACCAGTGATCTCCTCCTTGCCAAATCCAACGGCCTCTAATGCATCCTAATCCTCCTCGCCCTCTCAGTGCCTTCGACGCTGTCGACCAGCCCCCACTCCTGGAAACGTTCTCCAACCTCGGCGTCACTGACACTGTCCTCTCCTGGTTCTCTTATGTCTCTGGCTGCTCATTCTCAGTCTGTTTCGTGGGCTCCTCCTCTGCCTCCCACCCCCTAACTGTGGGGGTCCCTCATGGTTCAAGTTCTGGGTCCCCTTCTATTCTCCATCCACTCCCTCGGAGAACTCATTCGCTCCCGTGGCTTCAACGACCACCTCTATGTGGATGATACCCGAATCTCCATCTCCAGCCCTGATCTCTCTCCCTCTCTGCAGTCTCGCATTTCCTCCTGCCTTCGAGACATCTCTACTTGGATGTCCTTCCGTCACCCCAAGCTTAACACGTCCAAACCAGAACTCCTTATCTTCCCATCCAAACCCCGTCCTTCTCAGTTTCCCACCACCACCTTTCCCGTCTCACAAGCCTGTAACCTTGGCATTAACCTTGACTCCTCTCTGTCATTCAATTCACCTGTTTAACCCATCACCAAATCCCGTCGGTCCCACCTTCACAAGATCGCTAAAACCCGCCCTTTCCTCTCCATCCGATCGGCTACCACGTTAATGCAATCCCTCATCCTACCTGGATTACTGCATCAGCCTCCTCGCTGACCTCCCTGCCTCCTGTTTCTCCCCACTCCCATCTATACCTCACTCTGCCGTCCGGATCATTTCTCTACAAAAACGTGCAGGATATGTCACCCGCCCCCCGGGCTCGGAAACCTCCAGCGGTTGCCCAACCACCTCCTCATCACTGGCTCGAAAGCATTCCTTCACCCTGTCCCCTCCTACCTCACCTCGCTTCTCTCCTTCTACAACCCAGCAGCCGGCACACTCTGCTCTTCTAGTGCTAACCTTCACACTGTGCCTCCATCTCACCTGTCTCGCCGCCGACCCCTAGCCCTCGTCCTGCCTCTGGCCAGGAACGCCCTCCCTCCTCAAATCCGACAGACAGTGACTCGCCCCTGCCTCAAAGCCTTATGGAAGGCCCGTCTCCTCCAAGAGGCCTTCCCAGACTAAGCCCCACTTTTCCTCATCTCCCACTCCCTTCTGCGTCACCCTGACTTCCTCCCTTTGCTCTTCCCCCCTCCCAGCCCCACAGCACTTACGTCCGTATCTGTAATTGTATTTATCTGTATTGATGACTGTCTCCCCGGCAAGACCGTAAGTTCGTTGTGGGCAGGGAATTGTGTCTGTTTATTGTTGTACTGTACTTTCCCAAACGCTTAGCACAGCACGCGGTAAGCGCTCAGTAAATACGGCTGAACGAATGAGTTTCCAGGCTGTTAGGAATTTCTGGAGCCAGAGTTGGAGGGATTCGGGCCCATTCTGATGCCCTACAAGGGGGCAAGGTTTCTGAGGTTTCCCTCTGCCGGGACTAGGCCAGAGTTCACCTTATCTTTAAGAAGAGCTTGAACCAGGGTGGTGATAGTAGACGTGGAGTGGGTGGGGAGAATCCAGGAAATACGGTGAATGAATCACCAGCAGCGCCACCTAGTGGACGGAGCACGCACCTTGGAGTCAGGACCTGGGTTCTAATCTCGCCTCTGCCACCTGTCTGCTGCGTGACCTTGGGCAAGTCACTTCACTGGGCCTCAGTCACCTCATCTGGAAATCGGGGATTAGGTCCGTGAGCCTCCTGGAGGGACGTGGACCGTGCCCAGAAGCGGCGTGATCTAGCGGAGGGAGTACGGGCCTGGGAGTGGGAGGACCAGCCCCCCCAGGCTCTGGCAACTCCTCCGCCAATTGCTGTGTGACCTGGGTCAAGTCACTTGACTTCTCGGTGCCTCCCCTGTAAAATGGGGATTCGATACCTGCCCTCCCTCCTACTTGAGACCGTGAGCCTCCATGCAGGCCAGGGACGGTGTCCGACCTAATTAACCTGTACCTGCCCCAGGGCTTAGAATAATAAAAATAATAGTAATGATGGTATCGGTTAAGCGTTTACTATGTGCCGGGCACTGTTCTAAGCGCTGGGGTAGATACAAGGTAATCAGGTTGTCCCACGTGAGCCTCACAGTTTAATCCCCATTTTACAGATGAGGTGACTGAGGGCCAGAGAAGTTAAGTGACTGGCCCAAGGTCACACAGCAGACAAGTGGCAGAGCCGGCATTAGAGTCCACGTCCAATGACTCCCAAGGCACTTTCCACCAAGCCACGCCGCTTCTCGTGTTTGGCACACAGTAAGTGCTTAACAAAAGCTTAGAAGAAAAAGGACGTAGAGACGAGCAACGTGGACGGCGAAAGACAGAAAGGGGTCGGAGACGGCGCCAAGGACGTAAAATTTCTGGGACGGGGACGATAGTGGTATAATCAACTGTGATGGAAAAATCGGTGGGGCTGTGGGGAGTAGGTTTAGGAGAGAAAATGTTCGGCTTAAGCCGTACCGAGTTTAAGGTACCTGAGGGCCATCCTCTAGACCGTAAGCTCGCCGTGGGTAGGGAATGTGTCTGTCGTATTTTTGGGTTGTATTTTCCCAAGCGCTTAGAACAGGGCTCTGCCCACAGTAAACCCTCAATAAATACGACCGATTGATTGATCCAGGTGGAACTGTACCAGAAGCAGGAAGAAAGTGGAATTCACAGCAGTCAGGCCTAGAAATGTTGATGTGGGAGTCATCCATTCAGAAGCGGTGGTTGATTATGCCATTTCGACTCACATTTAACTCCCTTAACACGGAGGGGTTTTTTATGGTTTTTGTTAAACGCTTACTATGTGTCAAGCGGCGTACTGAGCGCTGGGGTTGATACAAAGTACTCAGGTTGGACACGATCCCTGTCCCACGTGGGGCTCGGTCATACCCCCCATTTTCCAGATGGGAGGTAACTGAGGCCCAGAGAAGTGAAGTGACTGCACAAAGTCACACAGCAGACAAGTGGTGGTGTAAGGATTAGAACCCAGGACCTTTGACTCTCGGGCCCGGGCTCTCTCCACTGGGCCACGCTACTTCTCGGCAGCATTTGTCGTTTTGCTCCGGAATTCGTTTAAGATCCCTTTCCCCACCCACTGCTCTTTTAGTAGGTTGATACTCAGGGCATTATTTATTAAAATATCAATTAGTCATTTGTAATTTCTCTCTTTTTAAAGGGCTGCATCTTGGGACACTACATTATTGCATAGCGACAGTTCCTCCAAAAGCAATCAGGGCGGCATTAAAATGATATTTTCAGAACGCCTCATAATCCTCCTGACATTCATTCCCAAAGACTGCTGTTTGTTATTTTACTTGGTCTTCACCACTCAAAATGTGAATTTCTTGGGATAAGGGTGAGCCCGTCACTGGGCAGGGATTGTCTCTATTGCCGATTAGACATTCCGAGTGCTCAGTACAGTGCTCTGCACATAGTAAGCGCTCAATAAGTACTATTGAATGAAGGAATGAATTTATTTTACTTCTGTTTTGTGTCTGCAAATGCTTGATACAGATGCCCAGTTAATGCTCTCCGTAATAGTGGCCTGGTATTGTACTCTCGCAAACACTTAATTCGGCTTAGACCGTAAGCCCGTCAAAGGGCAGGGACTGTCTCTATCTGTTACCGATTTGTACATTCCAAGCGCTTAGTCCAGTGCTCTGCACACAGTAAGCGCTCAATAAATACTATTGAATGAATGAATGAATGCTTTGCAGATTTGGCCCTCCAACAACAGTCATTCATTCATTTATTCATTCAATCGTCTTTACTGAGTGCTGTGTGCAGAGCGCTGTACTAAGCGTTTGGAAACTACAATTCGGCAACAGAGACAATCCCTACCCAACGGTGGGCTCACAGTCTAGAAGCGGGGAGACAGACAAAACAAAACAAAACAAGTAGACAAGCATCAGTAGCATCAATAGAATTATAAATACATACACATCATTAATAAAATAAATAGAATAATAATTATTGACCAACTGCTGGGTGTAGAGGCACCTGAAAGGTCCTTTGGTTTTCACATCTCTCCCCTCTTTGAGAGCATCTAATGGTTACCCACTGGGAAGCTTTCATTCATTCGATTGTATTTATTAAGCGCTTACGGTGTGCAAAGCACTGTACGAAGTGTATGGGAGAGTACGCTGGAACAACAAACAGGCACATTCCCTGCTCACAGTCTAGAGGGAGTACGGCCTAGTAGAAAGGGCAGGGTTCTGAGAGTCAGAGGACCTGGGTTCTAATCCCAGCTCTGCCCCTTACTTACTGTGTGACCTTGGACAAGTCATTTATCTTCTCTGGGCCTCAGTTGCAAAATGGGGATTCGATACTTGTTGTCCCTCCTACTTTAGATTGGGAGCCCCGGGTGGGACCTGGTGGTCCATCTATCTACCTCAGCGCTTGCACAGAGTAAGCACTTCACAGATTCCACCATTATTAGCAGGCCCAAACTCTTGACCATTTCTCTGAAGCCCCTCTACTGGCTATTGATCTGCCTAAAGAACCCGGGCTCGGGAGTCAGAGGATGTGGGTTCCAATCCCGGCTCTGCCACTTGTAATGATAATAATAATAATAATGTTGGTATTTGTTAAGCGCTTACTATGTGCCGAGCACTGTTCTAAGCACTGGGGTAGACACAGGGGAATCAGGTTGTCCCACGTGGGGCTCACAGTCTTAATCCCCATTTTACAGATGAGGTAACGGAGGCACAGAGAAGTTAAGTGACTTGCCCACAGTCACAGCTGACAAGTGGCAGAGCTGGGAATCAAACTCATGACCTCTGACTCCAAAGTCCGGGCTCTTTCCACTGAGCCACGCTGCTTCTTGCTTGTCTGCTGTGTGACTTTGGGCAAGCCACTTCACTTCTCTGTGCCTCAGTGACCTCATCTGTAAAATGACTATTAAGACTGCGAGTCCCACGTGGGACAACCTGATGACCCTGTATCTACCCCAGTGCTTAGAGCAGTGCTTGGCACATAGTCAGTGCTTAACAAATACCATAATTATCATTCTTCTTCTCCTTCACCTACAATTGCCTAATCCATACGCCTCTCAAGCAAACCTCTGCCGTCCCTCGCTCTCTCCTCTCTCACCTCCAGCCTCTTGCTCCTGTTCATTCATTCATTCATTCATTCAATAGTATTTACTGAGCGCTTACTATGTGCAGAGCACCGTACTAAGCGCTTGGAATGTACAATTTGGCAACAGATAGAGACAATCTCTGCCCAGTGATGGGCTCACAGTCTTCTTCCCCTTTAAATCCAGCAGATCACGCTCACCCCATCTTCAAGTCCTTCTGAAATCCCAGCTTCTTCAGGAGGCATTCCTTGATTAATTTCTTCTCCCAGGTTGAACCTTCAATCAATCAACTGTGTTTATCGAGCCCTTACTGTGTGCAGAACGCTGTCTGAAGAGCTTGGGAGAGTACAACAGAGTTGGTAAACATTCCCCGCCCACAGTGACCCGTCTAAAGGGGGAGATAGACATTAATATAAATAAATGAATTACAAATAATGATAAGGGTACTTGTTAAGAGCTTCCTATGTGCCAGGCACTGTATTAAGTGCTGGATATGTGCAGAAGGGCTGGGAGCGGGGATGAATAAAGGGAGTAAGTCAGGGTGATGCAGAAGGAAGTGGGAGAAGAGGAAAGGGGGGCTTAGTCAAGGAAGGCCTGTTGGAGGAGATGGGCCTTCAATAAGGCTTTGAAGGTAGGGAGAGTCATCGTCTGTGGGATTTGAGGAGGGAGGGCCTGCCGGGCCAGAGGCAGGGCGTGGGCAAGAGGTCGGCGGCGAGAGAGACAAGATCGAGGTCCAGTGAGTAGGTTGACATTAGAGGAGTGAAGCGTGCGGGCTGGGGGAGAGTAGGAGAACTTAAGTTCTCAGCATTCACACACTCACTGATACCCACAGCGCTAGCTGCATAGAAGTTCCCACAGTCTACTTGACAGTTTGAACCCTTATTTATTCACTTATCCGTCTCTCCGTTCCCATTGTCTCTACTTCAACCTAACTGTAATAATTTTGCATTTGTCCTCCTGTCAGATTCTAACTTTAAGCGCAGAGATCACGGATTTTACCACCCCTGAACTCTCTCTCAAGTGGTGGCTACTGAGCTTTATAACTACTGTTGCTGTCGGTAATGATGACGGGTGGATCTCCACTTTGACTCATTAAATCAAGGACCTCTTTGCTTTTCTGTTGACTCCAAACAGTTGGCGTCTAGTTATGTTAATTCCCTTTTCAGTAAGTCTGCTTCACATCATCATGACCTACATACAACTATTATATTTCAGTCAGTTAATGCCGATTTAGGATACTTAGCTATTAAATACTGATACGCGTTCCTATACCGGCATCTTGGTTCTCTAGTTATCCGATGAAAAAGATAACGGTGCATTCCGCTTCTTGATCCATAAGACCTTCGGGAAATGTCCCCCATTGTATCTGGAGATCATTCCCCCTGCCTGTAATTTGTTTTACTGTCTGTCTAGGTCCCCAGGTAGATTGTGAGTTTGGTGGCAAGGATTTTACCTATTAATTCTATTGTACTCTCCCCAGGAACTTAGTTCAGCATTCTAGACCGTAAACGCCCCTCCTAGCCTGGAAGATGGTTACGGGCGGGAAACGTGTCTACTAATTCTGTCGTAGTGCACCCTCCCAAGTATTGCACAGAGTAAGCGCTCAATAAATATATCACTGATTGATTAATTGATTGTTCTGCGCAGAGCAAAGCACGCAATAAATAATCATTAGTTGATGAATCTACTGCCCAAATAGATGGCTGCCTCTGGCTCCTCCATCCAGGTTTGCAGCATGAGGTATCTGTTAACGACTGGGGTACGCGCTACGTGCCAGACACTGAATTAAATGCAGGAGCTGAGCTGAGATAATTAGTCCCTTTCCCACATGGAACTCCCCATTTTACAGAAAAGGAAACTGAGGCCCAGAGAGGTAGAGCGACTTGCCCAAGGTCACACAGCAGAGCCGGAATTAGAACTCCAGGTCCACGGACTTCCAAGGCTTATGCGCCTTCTGCTAGGCCCCCCGCTTCTCGTGTGTGTGAGCGTTGAAGTTCCCAGTGTGTGTGCCCCGGGCTCTCAGTACCTCAAGATCCTGCGCTGAGGAGTTTGTCTTGGGAGATCCGGGAAATTTTTCCATCACTTTCTGCCCATTAGCTGACCGCCTCCTGCCTGTGATCATCCACTGGAGACAGATCCTTAAGAGTTAGCGGGGTTTCAGAAAGGCAAAAGGCAACTGTTTGGGCCACCCTGTTGTTCTGCTCTCTGCTCGGGGCACATCTCATGTCCAAGTGTCCAGTGCAGAGCTCACCTCCTCCAGGAGGCCTTCCCAGACTGAACCCTCCCTTTCCCTCTGCTCCTCCTTCCTTCCCCATCGCCCCGACTCCCTCTCCCTGCTCTTTCCCCTTCCCCTCCCCATGGCACTTGTGCATATTTGTACATATTATTACTCTTATTTATTTTGTTAATGATGTGTACATATCTATGATTCTCTTTATCTTGATGATATTGACGCCAGACTACTTGTTTTGTTCTGTCGTCCGGCTCCCGTTCAGACCGTGAGCCCGTCGTCGGGCAGGGATTGTCTCCATCTGTTGCCGAATTGTACATTCCAAGCGCTTAGTGGAGCGCTCTGCACACAGTAAGCGCTCAATAAATACGATTGTATGAATGAGCCCGATCTCCTTGAAAGTCCTCGGTTCAGTCGCGCAGGTACTCTTCTATTTGGATGACTGTGCTCTGGAACCACACCCTCAGAGTCATGCAGATGACTCTGTACTAGACGAGGTCCCAGATAAGAATGTCCTGGTAAAGCCAGTCCAGTAGCAACCAAACATATCACACCTTCGCTGAGCGAGACATGCAAAGAGAACGGTAAACAGCAGGACACCCAAAGAGCTGCTCTCCAGCCATCGGGTATCGGGATGACTATAAATAGGGTGGTCATAATAATAATAATGATAAGGATGATGGTATTTGTTAAGCGCTTACTACGCGCCAAGCCCTGTTCTAAGAGCTGGGGTAGATGCAAGGTCATCAGGTTGTCCCGCGTGGGGCTCCCAGTCTTCATCCCCATTTTATAGATGAGGTAACTGAGGCCCAGAGAAGTGAAATGACTCGCCCAAAGTCACACAGCTGACAAAGTGGTGGAGCCGGGATTAGAACCCATGACCTTCTGACTCCCAATCCTGGGCTCTTTCCACTAAGTCACTTCACTTCTCTGTGCCTCAGTTCCCTCATCTGCAAAATGGGGATTGTGACCGTGAGCCCCACGGGGGATGGGGACTGTGTGCGACCCGATTTGCCTGAATCCATTCCAGCGCTTAGTACAGTGCCTGGCACAAAGTAAGTGCTTAACAAATACCATTATTATTATTTGGCATATAGTAAGCACTTAACAAATACCATCATTATTATGAATTATTATGATTACTAAGTGCTTGGGAGGGTAGGAGATAATATTTGGTAGGCACGTTTCTTGCCCAGAGCGAGCTTACACACTAGAGGATGAAGACTGGGAGCCCAGTGTGGGACGGGGACTGTGTCCAACCTAATTGCCTTGTAGAACAGTGCCTGGCACAAAGTAAGTGCTTAACAAATACCATCAATATTATTATTACAGTAGCCTGGCACCAAGTACTTAACAAATACCATTATTATTATTATTATTATTACAGTGCCTGGCAGGAGGCTTTCCCAGACTGAGCCCCCTCTTCTCCTCAGCTCCCGCTCCCCTCCTCCCCATCGCCCCGACTCCCTCCCTTTGCTCTACCCCCCTCCCCGCCCCACAGCACTTGTGTATACATGTATATGTTTATTATTCTCTTTATTTTATTAATGATGTGTCTATATATAAGTATAATTCTCTATATTTTTATTAATTATATATATAATTCTATTTATTTAAAATGATGCTACTGATGCCTGTTTACTTGTATTGATGTCTGTCTCCCCTCCTTCTAGACTGTGAGCCTGTTGTGGGCAGGCACTGTCTCTATTTGTTGCTGAATTGTACTTCCCAAGAGTGCTCTGTGCACAGTAAGTGCTCAATAAATACAACTGAATGAATGAAAGTGCTTACCAAATACCATTATTATTATTATGAATATTACAATGCCTGGCACAGAGTAAGTGTATAACAAATACAATTATTATTATCATTATTATTATTACTACAGTGCTTGGCATACAGTAAGCACTTAACAAATACCATTATGATTATTACTGTTAGAGGGCCTGGCACATAGTAAGTGCTTAACAAATACCATTATTATTATTATTATTATTATGGTGGTCTGACACACAGTATACGCTTAACAAACACCATTATTATTATGATTATTATTATGACAGTACCTGGCACGTAGTAAGTGTTTAACAAATACCATTATTATTATTATTATTATTATTACTGTTATTACCATTACATAGTGAGTGCTTAATACCATTATTATTGTAATTACAATTAGTACAGTGCCTGGCACATGGTAAGCATCTAACAAATACAATTATTATTATTATTATTGTTACTATTGTTATCATCACAGTACCTGGCACATAGTAAACACTTAACAAATACCATTATTATCATTATTATTATTACAGTGGCCTGGCACATAGTGAGTGCTAAACAAATATCATTATTATTATAATTATTAGTACAGTGCCTGGCACATAGTAAGCAGGTAACAAATACCATTATTATTACTATTATTATTACAGTACCTGACACATAGTAAGCGCTTAACAAATACCATTATTATTATTATGATTATTACAGTGGCCTGGAACATAGTAAGCGCTTTACATATACCATTACTCTTGTTATCTTTGCAGTACTTGGCACATAGTAAGTGCTTAACAAATACCATTATTATTATAATAATTATAAGTACAGTAGCTGGCACATAATAAGCGCTTAACAAATACCATTATCATTATTATTACAGTGGCCTGGCAAATACTAAGCACTTAACAAAACCATTATTATGATTATTACAGTGGCCTGGCACACAGTGAGCGCTTAACAAACACCATTATTATTAGAATAATTATTAGTACAGTGTCTGGCACATAGTAAGCGCTTAACAAATACCATTATTATTATTATTATTGTTGTTACAGTGGCCTGGCAAATAGTAAGCACTCAACAAAACCATTATTATGATTATTACAGTGGCCTGGCACATAGTGAGTGCTTAACAAATACCATTCTTATTATTATAGTGCCCGGCACATACTAAGCGCTTAACCAATACCATTCTTATTATTCTTATTATTCTTATGACAGTGCCTGGTACATAGTAAGCGCTTAATAAATACCATTATTATGACGTTGATTATGACGGTACCTGGCACATGGTAAGCGCTTAACAAACACCATCATGATGATGATGATGATGATTATGACGGTGGCCGGGCACGTAGGAAGAGCTTAACCAACCCCATCACTTGTATTCATTATTGTTATTATTCTTCAAAAAGCGCTTGGGAGGGTAGAAGGCAAGAGCTGGTAGACGCCTTTCCCGTCCAGAGCGAGCTCAGAGTCTAGAGGAGGATGAATATGACGATGATGTTGTTGTTGTTGTTGAGTGTGAGGGCCCCCTCCCCGGAGGGAGCTGCGGTCCCTTTAAATGCCGGCCCCCCCCCCCCCGACCCCGGCCGAGGCCACGCCCCCCGTCGTCCGGCAGCGCCGTTTCCAGGCCCCCTCGAGGGGCGGGGCCCGCAGAGAGGAGGAAGGGGCGGGGCTACCCCGGCTCCGGCCAATCGCAGCGCGCCGCGGCCCGAGGCCCCGCCCCCTCGGCCTCGGCCGGTAATAATCAGTAGGCGGCGGGGGGGGGGAGGGGGCGCGCGCGCGTCACCGCCCGGCGCCGACCAATCGGCGCGCGGGGCGTCACGGCCCGAACAGCCAAACAGAAAAGTTTAATCAACAGCCGAGCGGGGGGCCGGCGGCGGGGCCGGGCGAGAGCGAGCCAGCGGGGGCGCGCGCGCGCGGCGGCCTCCTTCTCCTCCTCCTGCTCCTCCTTCTCACCTGGGTCGGCGGGCCCCACGGAGGGAGCGTGTCCAGGTGAGCCCCTCCCGGCCGGGCCGAGCCCCGGGGACCGTCCGATCCGGGCGGCGGCGGCGGCGGGGCCGAGCAAGGGCTCGGTGGTGGTGGGTGGGTGGGTGCGTGGGGGGGGGGGCCCGGGAGCGCTCCCTGGCGGCGGGGGCGGGGAGGGGCGGGGCGGCGGGGGCGCGCCCACGGAGGCGAAGGCGAGCAAGGTGAAAGGGAGGGGCGACGTACTCGGGGAGGGGAAGGCCGGCGGGGGGGGACGTAATGACGTCAGGGGGCGGGACGTCGGGGGGAGGGGCGTGCGCCGTGGGGGAGGTGGGGGAGGTGGGGGAAGGGGGGAGGGGCGCGCGCGGGGCCGGGGGAGCCTTGTGGGAAGGGAGCACCGTCAGGGGGGCATTGTGGGAGGGGAGCACTCTGAGAGGGGCATTGTGGGAAGGGAGCATTGTGAGGGGGGGCATTGTGGGAAGGGAGCACTGTCGGGGGCATTGTGGGAAGGGAGCACTGTGAGGGGGCATTGTGGGAAGGGAGCACTGTGAGGGGCATTTGGGAAGGGAGCATTGTGAGGGAGGCACTGTGGGAAGGGAGCACTGTGAGGGGGCATTGTGGGAAGGGAGCACTTTGAGGGGCATTGTGGGAAGGGAGCACTGTGAGGGGCATTGTGGGGAGGGAGCACTCTGAGAGGGGCATTGTGGGAAGGGAGCACTGTGAAGGCAGCACTGGGGCCAGACAGAGAAGCACTGAGCCAGGGTGAGGGGGAGCATTGTGTGGGGAGGAGCGCTGTGAGGGGAACCTTGTGTGAGGGAAACATTGTTGGAGCACTGCATGAGGGAAATGTTGGCGGAAGGGAGCGCTGTGAGGTGGAAAAGTTGTGGGAAGGGAGCACTGGGCCAGGGGAGCACTGAGCCAGGGTGAGGGGAGCATTGGGGGGAGCATTGTGTGTGGGGGGAAACACTGTGAGGGGAGCACTGTGGGAAGGGACCCTGAGGGGAGCATCTTGGCAGTGGAGCACTATGGGAGGGAAGCCATGTCAGAAAAGAGCGCTGTAGGAGGGGAGCCTTGGAGGAAAGGAGCACTGTAGGAAGGGAGCATCGTGTGTGGGGGAGCACCATTTGTGGGGGAGCACCGTGGAAGGGGAGAACACTGAGGGCAGCACTGTGAGAGAATCACCTTGAGGGGAGCCCTGTAGGAGGGGAGCACTGTATGAGGGAAACATGGGAAGAGAGCACTGTGAGGGGAGCACTGTGTTAGGACCTTGGGGTGTGGGAATGAACCAAGAGGGTATTTTTGGTGCTATTTTTTGAGGATGTGGGTAGTGCATTCTCGTCAACGTGTGTCCTTCCTTCTCTTAGGGTTTTATTGAGGCTTTTTTTTAGGTAGTATTTGGGTTTTTTTGTGTTTTTTTTTTTTAAATCATATTTGTTAAGTGCTTAGTATGTGCCAAGCACTGTTCTAAGCGCTGGGGTGGTTACAAGCTAATCAGATTGGACACAGTCCCTGTCCCACATGGGGCTCAGAATCGTAATCCCCATTTTACAGAGGAGGGAACTGAGACCCAGAGAAGGGAAGTGACTTGCCCAAGGTCACACAGCAGACAAGTGGCAGAGCTAGGATTAGAACCCGTGACCTTCCAACTCCCAGGACTGAATTCTAGCCACTAGGTCGTGCCGCCTCTCGATTCGTTGAGTGTTTACTATGTGCCAGGCACTGTGCTAAGCGCTGGAGGTTGCTACTTATTTTGTACCAGCTACTCAGAGAACAACCCTGCTTATTTTGTGTAGAGTCAGAAGGTTAGGGGTTCTAATCCCGGCTCCGCCACTTATCTGCTGTGTGACCTTGGGGAAGCCACTTCACTTCTCTGGGCCTCAGTTCCCTCATGAGTAAAATGGTGCTTAAAACTGGGAGCTCCATATGGGACAGGGACTGGGTCCAACCCGGTTTATTTGTATCCACCCCCACGTTTAGTAGTGTGTCTGGCACATAATAAGCGCTTAACAAATACCGTAATTATTATTATTACTTATTTTCTCCCAGCATTTCAGCCTTTCCGTGGTCACTATTTGGTATAGTGGACAGAGCACGGTCTGGGAATCAAAAGGTCATGGGTTCTAATTCCGGCCCCGCCCCTTGCCTGCTGTATGGCCTTAGGCAAGTCACTTCACTTCTCTGGGCCTCAGTTACCTCATCTGTAAAATGGGAATTAAAATTGCGCCCCATGCGGGTCAGGGACTGTGTCCAACCCGATTTGCTTTGTATCCACCCCAGTGCTTAGTACAGTGTCTGGCACATAATAAGCACTTAAATACCATTATTATTATTACTTTCTATCGACTTTTCAGAGAATAGTCTTTCCATGGTCACTATTTGGTGAGGTGGATAGAGCACGGGCCTGGGTGTCTGAAGGTCACTGGTTCTAATCCTGGCTCCACCGCTTGTCAGCTGTGCGGCTTTGGGCAAATTGCTTCACTTCTCTGTGCTTCAGTTACCTCATCTGTAAAATGGGGATTAAAATTGTGAGTCCCATGCGGGACATGGACTGGGTCCAACCCGATTTGCTCGTATCCACCCCAGCGCTCAGTACAGTGCCTGGCACATAGCGCTTAACAAATACCACAATTATACTTTGAACAGTCGAAGCCCTACTCTATTTCTCTTAGCCAAAACAAAAAGTAAATAGAGCAATCTGGAAACTTTCAAGAGTTTTCTTTGTTATGGAGGCGAGGTACCCATGTTAGGATTTCCCCAGTGTGAGTTTAGTGTTTTGCTTTGTTTTTATTCCTTTTGGCCATAATTTGGGAAGGTGGCCATCGACTTGCAGTGCACAAGGTCATCACTTTTCAGATAAAACCAGTCTTCAACGTGTTACGCCGTTTTTGCCGCTTAATGGAGCAAGCTGATCCCAATCGTGTTTTGAAACGATTTAGCCCCAATATTTAACACCCATTTTCCTGGCGGTTACTTGATGTCGGTGGCGTCGCCTGCGAATACCAGAAACTTGTGCGAAAGCATCGAATATACTAGCGGAAGTTTTGCACAGTTCCCCCGGCACCGTCTTTTCCCTGCCCGTCACGTTTCCACTGGGTCACGGACTTGGAGCGAGCAAGTAGCTTGTAAAGTTCACGCAGAGATTGTTTTATGTGGTTGAAACGATGTTTTTTCCTAGATATTTTGTGTTTCTAGGTGTTTCTTCAGTTAGAAACATTCACCGCCCCAATGGAGTCGCTGGGGTTGGATCCCAGGTCCGCCGTCTACCCTGGACGGGGCGGCTTAGCGAAATCACAGCTCCTCTGTGAGAAGATTCCAGACTTGCCATCTATTTGGTGACTGACTCATAGGGGACCATTGTTTAGCGCTCGTGCGAGATAAACTGAAGGAGAGTCAGTGATTTCTCTCCAAAGCCCACTCAGAAGAGTTGTCGGTTGAGCTGTGGGGCAGCAGAGTTGGAAGAACGTGGCACCGGGATTCACAGGCCCTGAGTTCTAGTCCTCATTCTGCCCCGGGTTCGGGCTGCGGCGGGAGGACCTCCGGCAACTTCTCCGTGCTTCTCTTTCCCTTGGGGGAGGACAGGGATAACCTGCTCAGGTCAGGGCCCAGAAGAACCAACCCCCAGAGTCCAGGACGATTAGTTCAGCTGTTACTTGTCCTGCAGAGTGAACGACAAAAGGGGACTGGTCTGGTTGCAGGCATTGTGGTGAATAAAAGGCTGAATAATAATAATGATGATGGCATTTGTTATACGTGCCAAGCACTCTTCTAAGTGCTGGAGTAGATGCAAGATAATCAGGTTGTCCCACATTCATTCATTCATATTTATTGAGAGCTTACTGTTTTCAGAGCACTGTACTAAGCGCTTGGAAAGCACATTTTAGCAACAGACAGAGACGATCCCTACCCAGCGATGGGCTCACAGTCTAGATGGGGCTCATGGTCTTAAATCTTCATTTCACAGATGAGGCAACTGAGGGACAGAGAAGTTAAGTGTCTTGCCCAAGGTCACACGGCTGATAAGTGGTGGATCCAGGATTAGAACCCATGTCCTCTGACTCCCAAGCCCGGGCTCTTTCCGCTAAGCCACACTGCTTCTCTGAAGAGAAGGGCTGAAGAGGGTAGAAATCTTCTGTCCGAAGAGACACAGAGGCGGAGAAGAGCCCCGATTTACGCTCGTAAAATGGGCGGGGAACATATCTGCCGTTTGTGTTGTATTGGAGACTCTATTCTCCCAAGCGCTTAGTAGAGTACTCTGCACATAGAAAGCACATAAGTACCGTCGACTGAGGAAGGATACAGAAAACCTGGAAGTGTTGGAAGTTAGGGTGCTTTTCTGAGGTGGTCTTGTCTGCCTCCCGGTAGGAGTCACGGAGTCTGTCCTGTTTATTGAAGGCTTACCGTGTGCAGGGCGCTGTACTGAGCGCTCGGAGAGTTCAGCATGACAGTAAAACAGACGCATTCCCTGCCCACAACAAGCTTACGTGCTGGGTATACTGAGCCCTTAATAACGAGAAAAAGAAATGTTTTCTGCCCTTGAGAACCGGCATTTTAATGGGGGAGACAAGCAGACGTAAACTCTGTTAGACTTAACTTCTGTGCCTCTGTTTCCTCATCTGTAAAATGGGGACTTAATGCCTGTTCTTCCTCCTCTTTAGATTGGGCATCTCACGGGGGACCTAATTATCCCCTATCTATCCAAGTGCTTAGTTCAGTGCTTAATCCTCATTTTGCAGATGAGGTAACTGAGGCACAGAGAAGTTACGTGCCTTCACCGAAGTCGCAGATCTATATTACATCTATAATTCTATTTATTTATATTGATGCTATTGATGCCTGTCTACTTGTTTTGTTGCCCGTCTCCACCCTTCTAGATTGTGAGCCCGTTGTTGAGTAGGGATTGTCTTTATCTGCTGCCAAATTGTACTTTCCAAATGCTGGGATTCAGTGCTTGGCACATAGTTAGCACTTAACAAATACCAGAATTATTCAGTGCTACAATACAATTCAGTGCTACAATTCTTAATGCTTAGAACAGCGCTTGATTTGTAAAACAATTAAAAAACAGCTAAACAATTAACAAAGCCGTTAAATATTGAGAAGCAGCGTGGCTCAGTGGAAAGAGCACGGGCTTTGGAGTCAGAGGTCATGAGTTTGAATCCCAGCTCTGCCACTTGTCAGCTGTGTGACTGTGGGCAAGTCACTTAACTTCTCTGTGCCTCAGTTCCCTCATCTGTAAAATGGGGATTAAGACTGTGAGCCCCACGTGGGACATCCTGATTCCCCTGTGTCTACCCCAGTGCTTAGAACAGTGCTCGGCACATAGTAAGCGCTTAACAAATACCAACATTATTATTATTATTATTAAATATCACAATACCATAATAATACAATTGGTAAATGAACAGTATGGAAAAATGAAATGGTGAATATTATAATAATGATGGCATTTAAGTGCTTACTTTGTGCCAAGCACTGTTCTAATAAAGAGATGCAGTGTATACACGTGCTTAGGGTGCTATTGTGGATATGGGGGCTAAATTCGAATTGTAATTGTTGTATTTGTTGAGCAGTTACTATGTGCCAGGCAGTGTACTAAGCGTTGGGGTGAATACAAGCAAATCGGGTTGGATGCGGTCCCTGCCCCATGTGGGGTTCACAATCTCAAGCCCCATTTTGCAAAAGAGGTAATTGAGGCCCAAAGAAGTGAATAGACTCACCCAGGGTCACATGGCACACAAGGGGCAGAGCCGGAATTAGAACCCATGACCTCCTGACTTCCGGGCCTGTCCTCTATCCATTATGCCATGCCGCTCTTCTGCCCGGAAAAACTTCCTTCAAAAAGCACCCAGTTCTTGAAACTGTCATCATTTAGCGATTTTTATATCACGAATGCAGTCAATTTTGTGATACGGGTATCCGTGGCTCAGGTATTGATGGGGAATAAACGGACAGCTCTGACACATTCATTTCTCATCCGTAGATTTCCCCTCCTAATTTGGTTGATTTTCCGAGGCGCCAGCCAGGTCAGCAACTTGGGCCCAGGTTCTTCTCTGCTTTCCCCCTCCTTGCTCAGTCATTCCGGCATATTTATTGAATGCTTACTGTGTGCAGAGCACTGTAGTGAGTGCTTAGGAGAGGACGATATAAGAGAGTTGGTAGAGACATCTCCCGCCTGCTCGCAGACTTGTGACCCCCAGTGTTTAATTTCCACTTGGGTACTCTTTCCAGCGCTTAGCACAGTGCTCTGCATGCACAAAGGCTAATAAATACTATTACTGCATGAGAGAGGGGAGGCGTTGGCCATTTAGGAATTACCCAGGCCATTTAAAGATGGTTTTTACAGCAGCTGAGAGAGGATTCCTAATTCAGCACTTGTGTGTATATGTACTTATTATTCCATTTATTTTATTAATGTTGTGTATTCATATCTATAATTCTATTTATATTGATGCTATTGATACCTGTCTACTTGTTTTGTTGCCCATCTCCCCCCTTCTAGACCGTGAGCTCGTTGTTGGGTAGGGATTATCTCTGTTGCCAGATTGTACTTTCTAAGCGCTTAGTACAGTGCTCTGCACATAGTAAGTGCTCAATAAATACGATTGACTTAATGAATGTCTAATTCAGGAATCCTTGTGGCCTGGAAAATCCTGGGAAACCCTGCTCAGTGGCTTCCCTCAAGCAGCGTGGCCTAGTGGGTAGAGCCCAGGCCTGGGATTCAGGAGGACCTGGGTTCTAATCCCGGATCCTCCACCCGCCCGCACTGCGACCTCGGGCAAGTCACTTCACTTCTTTGGGCCTCAGTGGCCTCGTCTGTGAAATGGGGGTGAAGACCGTGAGCCCCAGGTGGGACAGGGACCGTGTCCAACCCGATTAGCTTGTGTCTACCCCAGCGCTTAGAACAGTGCTTGACACACAGTAGTTAGAGCTCAAGAAATAACGTCCTGAGGAGGAGGGTGAGTCTTCCCCATGCCAGTTTGAGAATCACTGTTGGCGGGAAAGGGCCCTAGCCCCTTCGGCTTTTTACGTCGTAAAGAATCGATTCTGCTCACGTCCCTTTTTCCCCTCATAGGCTGTGGAGAATGCATAGCATCCACCACACTCCTTCTTACTCTGTGTAGGACACTTTGACCGGTCACTGCCAAATATTTTTATAGCTGAATTGTACTTTCCAGTGGCTTAATCCAGTGCTCTGCACATAAAGTGCTCAGTAAATACGACTGAATGAATGAATATAACCAAACAAAACAATTTTGCAGCTTTGACCTCTGTGGATGCTTTTTGTGACCTATTTCAAAGTAAATGTCACTGACTTGAGGGATAACTGGTAGTGTGGTTTAGTGGATAGCGTGCGATTCGGAAGGACCTGGGATTCGGAAGGACCTGGATTCTAATCCTGGCTCTACCACCTGTCTGCTGGATGACCTTGGGCAAGTTACTTCACTGTCTGGGCCGCAGTTCCCTCATCTGTAAAATGGGGATGAAGACCGTGGGTCCCACGTGAGACGGACTGTGTCCTGATTATCTTGTAACTACCCCAGCGCTTAGTACAGTGCCTGCAACATAGTAAGCACTTAAATGCCATTATAAAAAAAAAACAAAAAAAGCTTATTGATCTTCCAACCTGAGCACGTAGTCTCTTGACTGCTGTACAGTAATTCTCATTCTTTCATTCACTCGTATTTATTAAGCCCTTACTGGGGGCTTAGGGTTGATACCGGAGCGGGCAAAGGGGCTCTTGGGATTTTGAGCCCCATGAGGAACAGGACGCTGAGCCTCGATCTCGCTCCCGACCCCTGGCCTACGTCCTGCCTCTGGCTTGGATGATGGTGATGCTGGTGTCTGTTAAGCGCTTAAGCCTAGCACGCTTCTAAGCGCTGGGGTAGATACGGGGTAATCAGGTTGTCTCTCGTGGGGCTTAAGTCGTAATCCCCATTTTACAGGGTATCTGAGGCCCAGAGAAGTGAAGCGACTGGCCCAAAGTCACACAGCTGACAAGTGGCGGAGCCAGGATTAGGACATGCGACCTTTGACTCCCAAGCCCGTGCTCTTTCCACTAAGCTGCGCTGCTTCTCCAACGCCCTCCCTCCTTAAATGTAACAGGCAGTTACTGTTCCCAAACCAGCCTTAGTGAAGGCATATCTCCTCCAAGAGGCCTTCCCAGATTAGCGCCTCCCATTTTCTCTTCTCCAACTCCCTTCTCCTCATCCTGACTCTCTCCCTTTGCTCTTCCCTTCACTCCCAGCCCCACAGCACCTATGTACATCTCTGTCATTTATTTATTTGTATTCCTGTCTCCCTCCTCTAGACTGTGAGCTCCCTGAGAGCAGGGAATGTGTCTGTTGATTGTTGTATTGTACTCTCCCAAGCGCTCAGTACAGTGCTCTGCACACAATAAGCGCTTTGTAAATGATTGAATAATTCCCACCTGTGTCTTCTAAGTGCTTAGGACACAGTAAGTGCTTAGTCAATACTAGCACCCCTCCCCTCTAAACTGTGAGCTCTTCGTGGGCAGGGAATGTGTCTGATGTACTGGACTCTCGCAAGTGCTTAGTACAGTGATTTTGCCCACAGCAAGCCCTCAATAAATACGATTCATAATAATAATTCTCGTGGTGTACTCTGGGACCCTTTGAGTCCAAGGAAAGACCCAAGTGGATTGAGGGGCGTATGGTTATAATCAATCAGTGGTATTTATTGAGTGTTTACACTTGGGACGGAATTCTACTTCTCATCCATCCTCCCTCTTAATCATCGTGGGCTGGGAATGTGGCTGCTAAGTCTGCTGTATTGCACTCTCCCAAGCGCTTAGTACAGTGCTCTGCATATAATAAGCTCTCTGTAAGTACCATTGATCGGTTGATTCCTCATCTGTCCATATTCTTCCTCTCGCAGATTATCTGCCCACCTTATTAGGTTGTAAGATCCTGGGGGCAGCTGTCAAGTGGCCTTTTTGTGCTGCGCGCTCCCAAACGCTCAGTACAGTGCCCAGGAGCCCATGGGCGATGACAGACTCTCTAGTTGAGAGCGGCCGGTGAGCGTCAGTCCTGCCACCCGGGGACCCAGAAGTCGGGAAAGGGAATTGATCACAGCGACAGTGATTTCTGCCGTGCTGCTCGCCCTCTAAATCCGATACCCTCATTTTCCCAATTTTGGACCCAGTTTAGAGACTTCGTCGTTCATAGACGGAATCCCTGGAACTCAAGGAGGCGTATCCGAGACAGGTCGATTACCTCTTGAAGATTCAGAGCCTCGAAACTTAGTGCCGATGCTATTTGTAGTTTCTTTTTTTCCCAAAAGGAAGTGTCAAATTTCCCTGTTCTCCATTTGTGAAATAAGATTTTCATTCTTCTAGCCTTTGATGTTTTGTTTTTTTTTCTTATAATTTTTTGGCTTCCTATTTATGACTCATCAGGAGGTCTCTGACATCGTAGCTGCGGTATGGTGACTGACGTTCGGTTTGGTTACGGGTGTTGAATTTCCTACAATTAATTTACTTTGCGGGTTGTAGCCGGATCGGAACTTGTTTTGGCGAAATGAGTTACCGGCTGGCAACTTCACGTCGGAAGTGTTCGCCCTTTGTGTCTCCTTGTGATCGTGGAAGAATTCCTTGTCGATTTCTCTGCCCGAGTCCCTGTGAACTCTGCATCTGTTGGACCGATTGGTATTTTACTGCATTTTTGCAAGGTGTAATGTTCTTTTGCTAAACCTGATGAACTTTATTTCCGAAGCACAGCGTATGCAAAACCCTGAATTCCTGCAAAACATCTTGGGACTGAAGCTCCGGGTGAAGTGACTCTTTAATTTAGTACATTTAAGCAGCAAAATCGATGGTGTAGTTATCTGGACTTCTTCATTTTCTTTTAAATGGTATGTAAGTGCTTACTATGTGCCAAGCACTGTACCGAGCACTGGGGTTGATCGAGGTAATCAGGTTGGAATCAGTCCCTGTCCCAAGTAAATCTTAATCCCCATTTTCCAGATGAGGTAATTGAGGCCCAGAGAAGTGAAGTGACTTGCCCAAGGTCACACAACAGACAAGTGACGGACCCAGGATCAGAACCCAGATCCTTCTGATTCCCAGGCCTGGGCTCTTTCCACTGAGCCAATATCGCAGCATATTTCTTCTGAATTTGTTGACTAATGAATCTGAATTTTTTTTCTTCTGACTAACTTTATTTCTGCACTACCCAAACTCTTCAGGCCTCCACGTTTGTTCAAAATGGGACGTGGTACTTTCCAAGCACTTAGTACAGTGCTCTGCACACAGTAAGCGCTCAGTAAATACGACTGAATGAACAAGCACGGGCCTGGGATTCCGCAGGTCTTGGGTTCTAATCCTGCCTCAGCCACTTGTCTGCTGCGTGGCCCTGGGCAAGTCTCTTCACTTCTCTGGGCCTCAGTTCAGACTGTAAGCCTGGTTGGGCAGGGGTTGTCTCTATTGCTGCATTGTACTTTGCAAGCGCTTAGTACAGTGATCTGCACACAGTAAGCACTCATTCATTCAATAGTATTTATTGAGTGCTTACCTTGTGCAGAGCACTGTACTAAGCACTTGGGATGTACAGTTCGGCAACAGATAGAGACAATCCCCGCCCAATAACGGGAATTGAGTAAAATGGGGATTAAGGCTATGAGCCCCAAGTGGAACAGGGATTCTGTCCAAACCGATTTGCTTCTATCCACCCCAGTGCTTAGTACAGTGCCTGGCCCATAGTAAGCGCTTAACAAATACTATCATTATTACTACTATTACTCAGAACGTCTTAAAGTGTTCACCCTGGTTGCCAAGTAGTCCTGTACTTGTCCAAAGTTAGCAAGACTATCAATCAATGGTATTTATTAAGTACTTACCGTGCGGAGAACGTTCATTCGCTCATTCAGTTGTATTTACTGAGCACTTACTATGTGCAGAGCACCGTTCTGAGCACTTGGAAAGTACAGTTGGGTACTTTCAGAGCACTGGACTAAGTGGGAAAGTAGAGTATAAGGATGTAACAGACTCATTTCCTGCCCACAACAAAGGAAATCATTGGAATCGTTTTCCTTTAGAATAAAATGCCTGACTTTAAAAAGAAAATCCTTGGTTCCTTGTTTTGGGCGAGAAATCAGTGTTGACTTGTCACCTTTCTCCTCTTGTCTTTGCCCCTAAATGAGGAGCGGAGCAAAGGCAGGAAAAGGTTGAGTCACTGAGGGAGGAGGCTGGTAGCGACTGGGTGACATGGTGCCGGGGCCACCCTTGTTGACGGGCATGGAGCCGGGAAGCTGCCAGTTCTGGGCCCCGGAATTTCAGCTAAATTCCAATTTCACTGAAATTTCACCGGGGGTTCCACTCGTCTGCTCCCTCCTCACATCTGCCAAACTAACTCTCTTCCCCTCGTCAAAGCCCTACTCCTTCAGGAGGCCTTCCCAGACTGAGCCCTCCCTTTCCCTCTGCTCCTTCTCCCCTCCCCATTCCCCCTACTTGCTCCCTCTGCTCTTCCCCCTTCCTCTCCCCCCAGCCCTTGCCTATATTTGTACGTACTTATTATTCTATTTATTTTATTAATGATGTGCACTTGTATATGTTTCTATTGATCTATTTTGATGGTATTGATACCTGACTACTAGTTTTGTTTTGTTTTCTGTTTCCCCTTTCTAGACTGTGAGTCCATTGTTGGATAGGGATTGTCTCTATCGGTTGACGAATTCCAAACGCTCACTACAGTGCTGTGCACACAGTAAGTGCTCAATAATTCAGTTGAATTGACCTTGGGCAAGTCACTTCACTTCTCTCTGCTTCATCTGTAAAACGGGAACTGAGACCGTGAGCCCCAAGTGGGACTTGGAGGCCAGGGACCGTGTCCAACCCGATTTGCTTGTATCCACCCCAGCGGTTGGTACAGTGCCTCACACATAGTAAGCGCTTAACAAATGCTATCATAATTTTTATTTCCCTAGTGTCTCCAGTTGCCACTCAGACTATCTGGTCTCACACTTCCCATCTGGTTAAAGGAATTCTGGGGATTTTTTTTCCCCACACTTGAATCTCTTTGGACCTGATTCTTTCATTCATTCATTCATTACTGACCGCTTACTGTGTGCAAAGCACTAGAGAAGCAGCGTGGCTCAGTGGAAAGAGCACGGGCTTTGGAGTCAGGGCTCATGAGTTCGAATCCCAGCTCTGCCACTTGTTGGCTGTGTGACTGTGGGCAAGTCACTTCACTTCTCTGTGCCTCAGTTCCCTCATCTGTAAAATGGGGATTAAGACTGTGAGCCCCACGTGGGACAACCTGATTCCCCTATGTCTACCCCAGCGCTTAGAACAGTGCTCGGCACATAGTAAGCGCTTAACAAATACCAACATTATTATTATTATTATTATTACTAAGCTCTTGGGAGAATACAGCATAACAGCAGACGTATTCTTGCGCACAATGAGCTCACAGTTTAGAGGGTGGGACAGACAGTATAAATAAATAGATAAATTACAGATATGCACAGATATATATATATCTATGTATGTACTGTGCTTTTAGATTCAAGGACCGTGTCTAATGGGACAAGGGCATTAATGAGGATGTGAGGGAATTCATTCATTGTCGTATTTACTGAGCGCTTACTGGGTGCAGAGCACTGTACCGAGTGCTAATAAGTACAATATGGCAAAAGGGAATACTGCATTTGGGGGATAATGTCCCTCCCAGTTGATTTATGGCTCTCATTAAAATAATGGCATTTTAAAACTCAGTGATCATCTGTGTCCACATTGACCTTGGTAAGGCTCAGGAACAGTGTCACTGTTGGTAAGCGTACTCAATTGTTAGTTTCGACCCATCTGGTTGGAAATTTTGTTCCCCCTCCCCCATTTCGAGTGTAAGCTCCTTGCGGGCCCACTCGTCTTTTTTCTCTACATCCCCAGCTTCTGACACCACCTAATACACCAACGGTTCAGGTGAAAAGGTTATACTCTGAACGGCATTTTGAGATCTGGAGCTGCAAAGTTAGTGCTGTTCTATGGGACTTACTGAATTAGACAAAAGAGCTATCAGATGCTTATAATTAGGGCAGTTGAAACACAATACTCTGTGTCTTGAAGAAACCAGATACATCATCACCATCCCCAGTGGTATTTATTGAGCCCTTACTATGTGCAGAGCAGCGTACTAAGCGCTTGGGAGAGTGCAATACCACAGACTCAGCTGACAAGTTCCCTGCCCACGCTGAGTTTACGGTCTAGTGGGGAGAGGCAGACGTGAATAAATAATTTATAAATACATAATTTTAGAGAGATGCACATAGAGGTTAAATGGGACCCGATGTTCTGCAGAATATTGAAGGGGGTCGAAAGAACAGAGATCTCTATGGAGAAGAGGACAGATTTGCGGAGGGGCGTGCGAATGGGAAAGAAAGTGTATATATCTATAATATATAGAGATGTGTATATATCTATAATTCTGTTTATTTTTGATGCTATCGATGCCTGTCTACTTGTTTTGTTGTCTGTCTCCCCCTTCTAGACTGTGAGCTCGTTGTTGGGTAGGGATTGACTCTATCTGTTGCCGAACTATACTTTCCAAGCGCTTAGTACAGCGCTCTGCACACAGCGCTCAATAAATACGATTGAATGAAAGAGACGGTGAGGAGGTTGTGGTCTCATGAAGGGATTTCAGAACTGGCGAAGGTAGCTTGGTACAGGGGCTCGAGATCATGAGAAATCAAGCATATGCTCAAATTGGTGTGAGTGAGTGTGAGGTGAGATGGAGCAGAAGGCAGTAGAGAAGCAGCATGGCTTAGTGGCAAGAGCCCGGGCTTGGGAGTCCGAAGTCATGGGTTCTAATCCCGGCTCCGCCACTTGTCAGCTGTGTGATTTTTAGGTAAGTCACTTCACTTCTCCTTGCCTCTGTTACCTCATCTGTAAAACGGGGGTTAAGACTGAGCCCCACATGGGACAACCTGATCATCTTGTAACCCCCTCCCAGCGCTTAAAACAGTGCTTCGCACAGTTTACTGCTTAACAAATGCCATCTTTATTATTATTAATCTCGGCTCCACCACTTGTCAGCTGTGTGACTTTGGTCGAGTCACTTCACTTCTCCGTGCCTCGGTTACCTCATCTGTAAAATGGAGATGAAGACCGTGAACCCCATGTGGGACAACCTGATTACCTGGTATCTACCCCAGTGCTTAGAACAGTGTTTGGCACATAGTAAGCACTTAGCAAATATCATCGTTCTTCCTCTTCTTAGTACTACTAAGTATGACTCCTAGTCCATCCGCGTCCCTTTCTCAGTTGTCTAATTGCACACATTTAAATGCTGCCGAAACCTTCATGAGGAGTTCGGTTTCAGCCCGGGACTGGATGAGGAAAGAAAGAGATGGATAAAATCTCTGCTAGAAGGAATTTAAGGAATTGGTAGGGGCAAGAGTTTTAAATCAAATTTTGAGGATGGTAACAAATAACCGCAGAGGCCTAAAATTTAAATTTAGTACTCCCCGGAGAGATGTCTCTTACCTTGTAGATAGGTGATCAAAGTCAGCAGAGTTGGTATGTTTGGAGATTTTGGAGAAGAATTCCATAATGTGGGGGGGAATGCTTAGAGTATACATTCTTCAACATTAGGGCGACTGTCCAGCAGGGCAGACCTCACCTCCTCCGGGAGGTCTTCCCAGACTGAGCCTCTCTTTTTCTCTGCTCCTCCTCCCCATTGCCCCGACTCCCTCCCTCTGCTCTACCCCTCTCCCCGCCCATCAGTACTGGTGCATTTATGTACATATTTATGATTGTATTTATTTTATTAATGATGTATATATACCTAGAATTCTATTCATTTATATTGATGCCTGTTTACTTGTTTTTGATGTCTGTCTCCCCCCTTCTAGACTGGGAGCCCCTCGTTGGGCAGGGATCGTCTCTATTTGTTGCAGAATTGTACTTTCCAAGTGCTTAGTACAGTGCTCTGCACACAGTAAGCGCTCAGTAAATATGATTGAATGAATAATTGCAGTGTTAGAAGCAGCGTGGCCCAGTGGAAAGAGCATGGGCCTGGGAGTCAGAGGACCTGGGGTCTCATTCCTGCCCTGCCAGTTGCTTGCTGTATGACCTTGGGCAAGTCACTTTACTTCTGTGCCTCAATTTCCTCAAACTGGAAAATGGGGATTCTTGTTCTCCCTCCTACTTTGACCCTGAGCCCCATTTGGGACAGGGACCGTCTGACCTAATTAACCCATACCAAGCCCACTGCTCAGAATAGTGTTTAACACATAGTAAGCGCTAAACAAATACCATAAAAAAAATAATACAGGGTTCCTCTAAGCGTGTTCTTGCCATTGTCATAGACAAAATACTAGACTGACTAAATAGACCATTGATCTAAACTTGTAGTAGCAGGTCTTAGGTGCTTATCTTTTATGCAGGAAAGTTCAGTGTAATAAAAATTAAGCAATAAAAACTACTCTTCTACTTATAAAACTCAGAGGATCTCTTTAAAATAATAGATGTAAACTTGCTTTTCCCAAGTTCAGCAGTATTAGGGCACAGAAACCCGAAACTCAGCAGGTGTAGCTTTTAAACCTAAAATCAAACCGTCATTTTAATCTTTTGGTGGCACTCGTAATTTATAACTCTAGCTCATTAGCCATCCACAAAATTGCACTGATGTCACCTTGATTGACTTCTGAAGGGGAACAAATTTCTCTCTCCCTTTTTTCCCCCCTCCTGCCCCAGTAAAACCACTGTGACTCTGCGTCACCTTACCTGGCAAGTTACCTTGCGCCCTAGCCAAAGTTTGCAATGGCTCGATGCCCCAAACTGGGGACAAGTGTCAGGTAGATTCATTCAGTCGTATTTATTGAGCGCTTACCGTGTACAGAGCGCTGTACTAAGTGCTTGAAAGTACCGTTGGATAATTCTTAATGCTACTAAACTCTTCTGGGCTGGGAGAGAACAAGTGTCTCCGGCGCATTTTGCCATCGTTTCGATTTTACGGCTTTACCGGTTCCATTATTTGGAACGTTTTCCGTAATGTATTGAAGACATGCCTATTGAAATGTAGATTTTGAGGTGATTTTTGAAAATAATTTCTCCCCGTTATAATGTGGAAAACGACTGCACCGTCAACCTGAGACTCCGCAGTGAGCAGGTTGATCTAAGCCCTCAGATGAGTTCCCCGGCATGACAGCCAGCACATATTGCTGATTCATGTCCCAAAATTGGTAGAATGAAAGTAGTTGGGAAGTTTTTACACTCAGATTTTCAGAGGCACTATTAATTTTCTGCTAGATAAGTTACATGATTGGATTTTGCCTCTTAGGATAAAATATGGATAAGGATTGCCCCCTAAAGTTTGAGACACAAATAATAAATTCCTATCCGGTCTATTGTCCTCTTCAGCCAAATCTTGCACACGATTTTGCCCGTTTAACCACTTCCACGGTGAAAGCGAACTCCCGTGTGGCCGACTAACGAGAGGAATCACCATTTTAAATACACATGCGTACAGATCAACGTCACTGCCTTCGGAGGCTTATGTAAATATCGTGTGATTTATTTCATTTTCAGGTCCAAGCGAAGGCATTAGACTCCGAACAGCATTTTGAGGTCCAGAGCCGCAGAGTCAGTGCCGTTGACACGGGCAGCTCGGCGAGTTATTGAATTAGACAAAAGAGCCACCCAGTGCGTATTAATTAGGACAGCTGCAACACAGCCCCCTGTGTCTTTAAGAAACCAGCCTGTCGTGGGGGGTTTTAACCTGCTGAATCTAACCTGCTAGGAAGGAAAAGTTCTTTAAAATAATGGATACTCGGCCCAGCCAATCGGGACGGCAGATTTCTCGAAAAAGGAGGAGATGGAGATGTGTAGCCAATGGTGTCTGGAGGGTGGTGCTTCAGGTTTGGTTGCTTTGGAGTCCAGCTTCAAGTGAAGTTAATCTGGGGTGAAGCAAACAGAAAATTGTGAAGGTTTTGTTGGTAGGATATTTTGTTCTAATCATGTCATGTGCGTTTTTTTTGACCCGGTTACCCAGTCGTCCAGATGTCTAAAGCGCATTTTGTCATTGTTTCCTTTTTACAGAGCTACCAGAACATACAAATTAAGCAGGGAAGCAGAACAAAAGGGCTTAGACAGGAAATAAGGTGTTGGATCAAACTGGACTGAGTTTCTTTTGTAATTGCTTGTTTGTTTCCATTTTTGACGGTGCCTCTTGCAGGGCGAGTATCGTAGCAGAATCCTGGTGTATATTAATCGGTCGGGGAATCCGTCTTCTGTCTTCTAATAACTGAAGTGTCTATTTTATTCAGATGCTCGGTTCCTCGATTCCGAGAGAGAACGTAGCAGGGTGAGGTTTTTGCTTTTATATTTTGTATCTACGACCTCTTGTATTGCAGTCCCAGATTATAGCTAAACTGGTACGGTATGTCTAATTCAGTAAAAAAAAAAAAAAAAAAAAAAAGCGTAGTTCTGCTAAAAATCTAAAGTAGAGTAATGAAGCGGTCCGATTGATAAAGCTTTTCATATTTTTTTAAAGGGCATCTTTACGGTAGTGCAGTTTCTGGGAGGATAAAGGGGAAGCAGAAACTGCTTTCTCATGACTTCCAACGTAACCTAGATTTCCCTTAATGTAGAAACGAGAGCTCCGTAGGAACTGTTTCAGAAATGGGGACCGAGTCTGTACTTTAGAGCTTTCCCCGGGAGGAAAATACAGCACTTACCAGGCTGGGTTTCTCTGAACTTGCCCCCGTTTAACCCTGGGTTCGATCGAAGAGGCCAGAATGTCGGTTTTAGTGAGGGAATTTCTTTGTTAAAGGCCGAACTCTTTCTCCTTGCTTGCCTTCAAAGGATTTGAACCAGGATGATGAATCTGCGCTTAACTGAGGAGGGGGGACATCACGGGGGTTTTCTTGAAAATGGTGTTTGGTTGACGTGCTTATGTTCTAGAGGTAAACTCTGAAACTTGCCATACAGTACTCTCGTGCGGGAATCACTGCCTTATTTCGGTGGGAGGTGTTTGGAGTATATTTCCCCGGTGATTACAAGGAAGTAGAGGAGAGTCCGAGCGATTGCAGATGAGCAGAGAAGAGTAGGGTGATTGCAAATAAGTAGAGGAGACTAGAGAAGCAACGCGGCCTAATGGATAGAGCCCGGGAGCCAGAGGGACCTGGGTTCTAATCCCGGCTCTGCCACTTGTCTGCTATGTGACAAGTAGCTTCTCTTCTGTGCCTCCGTTACCTCATCTGTAAAATGGAGATTAAGCCTAGGACATGTGTCCCAGCTGATTAGCTTCTATCTACCCTGGCGCTAAATACAGTGCCCGGCACATTACAGATGCTGAACATCAATAACGAAAAGTAGGAAAACTGATTTCAAATTTGAAGATGTGATGTGGAAGGTGTGATTCTGTTCTCGAACCAGTTTTTCCTGTCCTCCCGCCTGTAGACTTTGTCCTATCCCTGAGTGCAGTTTTCATTCATGTAAATCAATTTTCTGACCATCCCCAAATTCCTTTTTCTAGCAGAGAAAAGCTAGAAGAAAGCTCTTGAAGGCCAGAACGCACAGATATTTAGCATCATGATAATAAGTGTGGTATTTAAGCTCTTACTACGTGCCAAGCACTGTACTGAGCACTGGGGTGGATACAGGCAAATCGGGTTGGACATAGTCCCTGTCCTGCATGGGGCTCCCAGTCTTAATCTCCGTTTTACAGATGAGGTAACTGAGGCCCAGAGAAGTGAAATGCCTTCCTTGCCCAAGGCTACACAGCAGACAGATTCTGTATTGTGGATTCATACATTTTGTCTGAAGACTTTCCATTTTGTATAGCGGTTTTGATATTCATCAGATTAGTTGGTTTGCAGAATATTTAGAGGGTTTTTTTTTTGCCAGGCCTCAATGTATTAAAAGCATCTGAGAGAGGGGTATTAGGGCCCTAAAACTAAGGTTTCAACCCTCCTTGTGAACGCAAGAATTTTAATGATAATTATGGTATTTGTTAAGCGCTTACTGTGTGCCAAGCACTGTTCTAAGCACTGGGTGGATACAAGGTCATCAGGTTGTCCCACGTGGGGTCACAGTCTTGATCCCCATTTTGCACACGAGGTAACTGAGGCCCGGAGAAGTGAAGCGACTCTCCCAAGGTCGCATAGCAGACAAGTGGCGAAGCTGGGATTAGAACCCAGGTCCTCCCGACTCCCAGCCCGTGCTCAGTCCACTAGGCCACTCCACTTCCCAGAAGCTCGAGCCTCCCGGATCCGTGCTAATGTGGCCACATGTGGGGACTGTTGCGTTTTAAGATAGAAAAGTCCCTTTGTTTTGAAAGGTTGAGGTAACCAAGTAATAGCCTGAGATGGATGTGTCAGCATTGTTGAGCGTTTTATAGGCTTTAGCCTAGCCGTAATTGTAGATATTATATTCATGTGTGCATGTGTAAACACACATGTATTTTTGTTTCAAGCCTAATTCTTTGTTACCTGACGACTACGCTAATTATATGAAGTTCTTGCTGAATTAAAAGGAACAGGCCAGAATCACTTTGGGTTTATAGGCCAGACACTTGGAATACCACTGGCCTACAATTAACATGGCTTTGAAATTTAAACAGCAAAAGCAAATGTGCGTCTGCACATCTGAACGTGGTAGGTATCGAAACCTGACTTGCAGGATTGCAGCAGGCACTTTTATTATATTACACAGGATTGATTATTAGTATTAATTAGACTAATATTAATGCCTGCTTCCCCCTCTAGACTGAGCGCTTGTTATGGACAGGGGAAAAAAACCTGTTAATTCTGCTGTACGTGCCCAAGAGTCTAGTACAGTGCTCTGCGCGCAGCACTCAAATACGAATGAATGCACACAGTAAGCGCTCAAATACCATGGATTGATTAATTATAATAGCAATAAGTGTGGTATTGGTTAAGCTCTTACTCTGTGCCGGGCACTGTACTAAGCACTGGGCTAATTGGGCCGGGCACCGTCCCTGGCCCACATAGGGCTCATGGTCTTAATCCCCATTTTACAGATGAGGTAATTGAGGCATAGAGAAGTGAACTGACTTGTCGAAGGTCACACAGGAGATCAGAGTTGAAGCTGAGATTAGAACCCAGGTCCTCGGACTCCCAAAGCCGTGCTCTTTCCACGAGGCCACGCTGCTCCCGTGTAGGGTGCGATGCCGGTGGCCATTTTTCTCAGAAAGATCATTTTAGGTTCAGTATTCACGTTTTAAGGTTTTCAGTCACTTTTTGGAAATTGCACCTCTGTGGCCTCAAGATTCGATCTGTCGAGCCCATCCCTCACACCCGGCCTCCTCTCCCTCTCGCCCCATTGCCCTCCCTCGGTCCTTCCCTAGACTCAGAGGATCATATTTGTTTATTCATTCAATCATATATATTGAGCGCTTACTGTGTGCAGAGCACTGTTCTGAGCGCTTGGGAGAGGACAATACAACAATAAACAGATACGTTCCCTGCCCACAACGAGCTTACAGTCTAGAGTGGGGGAGACAGGCATCAATACAAATAAATACATGACAGACGTGTACATAAGTGCAGCGGGACTGGAAGTGGGGGGAAGAAGAAAGGGAGAAAGAGCGTCTCCAAAGGGAGTGGAAGGAGAGGAAAGGCGGGGCTTAGTCAGGGAAAGCCTCTTGGAGGAGATATGCCCTCATACTTAGAAGCAGCCTGATGTAGTGGATGGAGCACAGGCCTGGGAGTCAGAAGGCCACGGGTTCTAATTCCGGCTCCTCCCCATGTCTGCAGTGGGACCTTGGACGAGTCACTCCACTCCCCTTGGTCTCAGTTCCCTCATCTGTAAAATTTGGATGGGCCGTGAGCCCCACATGGGACAAGGCCTGCATCCAACTCGATTTGCTTATATCCACCCCAGCACTCAGTACAGTCCCTGACACAGAGTAAGCGCTTAACAAATACCATCGTTACGAATGAGGCTTTGAAGAGGGGAGAGAGTCACTGTCTGTAGGATTTGAGGTGGGGGGATGTTCCAGGCCGGAGGTGGGATGTGGGCCAGGGGTCGGCGGCCAGGCAGACGAGTATATAGGAGTATTCAGGTTGTAGCTCGCTGCAGCTGACGGTTCTGCACTCTCCCTCGTAAACATGCCTCTGGCTCTGTGAGGGCCGCTTCCTCCTGAGCTCTGGGTGGAGAAATGAGTGCCAAGGAGTCCATCATTCTTCTTCTTCTTCTTACTACTAAGTACTTCTTCTAGTCCATCCGTTTCCCTTTCTCAGTTGTCTAATTGCGCAAGTTTAAATACTGCTGAAAACTTCATGAGGAGTTCGGTGTGAGCCCGGGACTGGATGAGGAAAGAAAGAGATGGATAAAATCGCTGCTAGAAGGAATTTAGGGAATTGGTAAGGGCAAGACTTTTAAATCAGATTTTGAGGCAACAAATATCTGCAGAGGCCTAAAATTTAACCCCAGAGAGATCGTCTCTTGTCTTGTAGATAGGCGATCAAAATCAGCAGAGTTGGTATGTTTGGAGATTTTGGAGAAGAATTCCATAATGGGGGAGAATGCTAGAGGATACATTCCTCAACATCAGGGTGACTGTCCAACAGGGCAGACCTCACCCCCTCCAGGAGGCCTTCCCAGACTGAGCCCCCACTTTTCCTCTGCTCCTCCTCCCCATCACCCTGACTCGCTCCATCTGCTCTACCCCGTCCCGCCCCACTTGCGTATATATGTACATATTTATTATTCTATTTATATTGACGCTATTGATGCCTGTCTACTTGTTTTGTACTTTCCGAGCGCTTAGGACAGTGCTCTGCGCACAGTAAGTGCTCAAAAGATAGGATTGAGTGAATGAATGAACGAATGAGTCAGAGGGATTTCCTCCTCAGTCGCTTCGGCTACCGCTCCTTTCCTTCTGTTGCCGGGGGCCTAGGTGCAGGAGCTCGCATCGACCCCCGCATCGCCTCCGCACCGACCCCCGCATCGTCCCCGCTGGCTCAATCTCCATTCTCTCCAACCCCAGGCTCGGATCTCCAACGTTAGCCCAAGGATGCTGGGGAGAAACTCTCTGGTCGCTGACCACCTCACATCCAGGGAAGACCCATTTAACTTAATCTGTGTCTTCTCTCCCAGTGCTTTTTAGTTCAGTCGTCCGCACACAGGAAGTGCTTAATAGATAGCACTCATTAAACGCTTACTATGTGCCGAGCGCCGGGGTAGATACAAGTTAATCAGGTTGGACACAGTCCCTGTCCCACATGGGGCTCAAAGCAACGTGGCTTAGTGGATAGAGCCTGGGCTTGGGAGTCAGAGGTCGTGGGTTCTAATCCCGGCTCCGCCACTTGTCAGCTGTGTCAGAACTGCTTGCACATAGTAAGCGCTTAAATACCATCGTTAATATTATTTTATAGATGAGGTCATTGAGGCTCAGAGAAGTGACTTGTCCAAGGTCACACTGTGCTCTGTCCACTAAGCCTTGTGCTCCTATCCATACGGCCTCTCGCTTTCTCCTCTCCATCCCTCTTATGACCCTACTGCGGGACTTCTCATCCATGAAATTCTCCCACCCCTCCTTTAACCCTGCCGCTATTTTCAGCCTGACGATCAGGAAGTCCAAATCCCAAGTGGTTAATAACCAGCTCAAGCTACAAGATGAGCTCCCTCTCAACCCTGGTTTGACGAACTCAAAATCTGGATCTCTCATAATTTTGGAAAGGTTTTGTCTTTTCGGGGAGGCCCGCAAGAAACACCTTAGCAATGGCCAGACTTGTTTGCCTTTGTTGTTGTTATGCTTTGAGAAACCGCCCCCCATCCACAAGAAACTTGAACCCCTAGTTGAAGATGTGTTTAAATCCAGCCATCGGCTAAAATATCACTGACAGTGAGGGCAGAAAAAAATTATTTTGAATTAGCATGTGAGAATGGTAGCTGTGAAGGTCCCCATGCCTACTATTGTGTCTGTGCGTGGGCACACACGTACAGATGTGGGGTTGATCGAGCATGTAAATTCATTAATTCAGTGGTCCAGCGCTTAGAACAGTGCTTCACACATAGTAAGCGCTTAACAAATACCATCATTATTACTTATGGAGCGTTTTGTATGCCCAAGACCATCCTAGGCACCCTGGGAACATTAGGAAGACAAAAACAGGATCCCAGCTCTCCCTGGGAGCTTCCAATTGGAACGACCAATTAGAAACTTACAGTAGGAAAGAGAGCATAAATTGAGGCAAAAGAAGGAAAAACAGATCAATAAAAAACACTTATATTTAGCTTGATATTATTAACTTCTTTGTCTCGACATCCCACCGCCTGACTAGATATCAGACGTTACTGCAGGAGAAAGATTTTTTGCTCTTGCCCCGGGTGTAGGAGGGAATAACATTTAAAAGCAAAATCACTTTCGGGCAGTTGCGTGCTTTCTGTGGACCGAAGGAGCGTCTCGGTAGATAAGGCTCTACCTGTTGCTAGAGAGCTTCATTCAGAGAGGTGACTCCTGTCGTGTCTCGGAGCTTTTCTGTGGGCAAAGCACCTGAGGAAGCAGTGTGGCCTAATGGTTAGAGCACCTGGCTGAGAGCCGGAGGGACGTGGGCTCTAATCCTGGCTCTGCCCCTTGTCAGCTCTTGGACCATGGGCGAGTCACTTCCCTTCTCTGGGCCTCATTTACCTCAAAACGGGGATCAAGATGGCGAGCTCCACATGGGGCAGGGGCTCAACCTGATTAAGTTTGTATCTACCCCAGCCCTGGAACAGTGTCGACGCTTAACAGATACCATCGAAAAAGAAATATCCTCAAGCCTTTCCTTGTAATTTTGATCCAGGTGCTAATTTCATTGATAGTAGCGAGGAGGCGGGTGGTGGCGATTATAATCTGAAATCTTAACTCAGGCTCACGAAGGTCTGGCAGAAGATCACATTTTGTTGAGTGTATGACCCTGAGAGGAGATGTATCCACCTTCTCCGGCCCTCCAGATGGGAAGCAACATGTCCTGGTGGCTAGAGCATGGTCCCGGACGTCAAAAGGACCTGGGTTGTAATCCCGCCTCTCCCTCTTGTCTGCCTTGTGACGTTGTGGGGAAATCACTTTTCTGCGCCCCATTTCCCTCATTGGTAAAATGGGGATTAATCAGACAGTCATTTTTATTGAGTGCTTACTCTGTGCAGAGTACTGTATTAAGCACCTGGGAGAATACAGTGCAACAATATAGGCATTCGCTGTGTCTGATTAAGACTGTGAGCCCCATGTGGGACAGGGATTGTGTCCAACCTGATCAGCTTGTATCCACCCCAGCACATAATACAGGGCCTGGCATGTAGTAAGCACTGAACAGATACTAGAAAAAAACCCAACCTAAAAATGCAAGACTATAAACCTCGTTGGGGGCAGGTCTTGTGAGAGCAGGGTAGAAAGGAGACAGTTTTATACGCCCTCTTCTCCCCTTTCCTCCTTTATCTTTCTCCTCACCTCGTGGCTAGACCAAATTCTCACATGGTCTGCGTAATGATCTGCGTCCCCCCTCCCTGTTTAAATTTACAGAAATTAGGCCCCAAAGTGTATGAATAAATGCGTTATACAAATGCAAGTCCGAGACTCTGCTTAGACCATGGCTGACCAAGAACTTCAGGTGCTGAGATTCGTAGCACTGTGCTGATCTCTCCCGCACAACTCGTCTACTCGGCGATCTTGGGCAAATGGCTTCACTTCTCTGTGCCTTGGGTGTTTCGTCTGGAAAATGGGGATTGACTGCGAGCCCCGTGTGGGACAGGTACAGCGCCCAAACTGATTAGCTTGCATCTTCCTCAGCGCTTAGTACGGTGCCTAGCACATTGGGAGACATTTCTAGAAACTGTTAAGTTGTCCTCTCCCAAGCGACAAGAGAGCCAGTCCATGTCCCTCACGGGACTTACACTCTTAATTTCCATTTTACAGATGAGGTGACTGAGGCCCAGAGAAGTTAAGGGACTTACCCAAGGTCACATGCAGCAGACAAAGGCCACTTGTCAGCTGTGTGACTATTGGCAAGTCACTTAACTTCTCTAGGCCTCAGTTACCTCATCTGTAAAATGGGGATTAACTGTGAGCCTCACGTGGGACAACCTGATTACCCTGTATCTACCCCAGCGCGTAGAACAGTGCTGTACACATAGTAAGCGCTTAACAAATACCAACATTAAGTGGCAGAGCCAGGATTAAAACCCAGATCCTTCTGACTCCCAGGCCCTTGTTCTATCCACTAAGCCACACTGCTTCTCACCGTATCCAGGCAGACCCCGAATTTCACCATCGCGTTCCAGCCGGCGGGTACAGTGAATACCCATGGCCTGGTCTCTCCTTGAAATCAGGCAATGGGTATCTTTAAACCATCTGCGAAGGCCGTGGCGGACACTCTGACTCGGTAAGATTTGAAAACTGCAACAAAATCGTAAATTCCTGAATGTTCACCGGTTGCCAGAACACAGAGCCGGACAGCTGGTTTGCAGGATTTTAGCGTTCCTTCAGTTTTCGCCATTTGACCCTCAAAGTCAACAGATGCCAGCCTTCTCACCTTTTAGCCCCAGTTGTTATCCTCTGAAGCACAAATTCCCATAAATTAAAATCAAGCCGTTTGCTGTTGTAACTCTGATTCTGGAGTTGAACGGGTTGGAAGAGTGAGACGGAGGAGCCTCAACTCCCTAAATGCTGTCATGTTACACATGCGATATTATGGCTCTCCTCTACAAATAAAGCGTGGCTTAGTGGAAAGAGCTCGGGCTTGGGAGTCAGAGGTCATGGGTTCTAATCCTAGCTCTGCCCCTTGTCAGCTGTGTGACCTTGGGCAAGTCTCTTAACTTGTCTGGGCCTCAGTTACCTCACCTGTAAAATGGGGGTTAAGACTGTGAGTCCTACGTGGGATGACCTGATTGTCTTGAATCTACCTCCGGGCTTAGAACAGTGCTTGGCAGATAGTAAGCGCTTAACCAATACCAACATTATTATTATTATTATTATTATTATTAATAAATATGTGGACAAGTGGATAGAGCTCTTTCTGGGAGGCAGAAAGAGCTGGATCCTAGTCCCGGCTCCGCCACTTGCTGTGTGGCCTTGGGCAAGTCGCTTCACTTCTTTGGGCCTCAGTTCCCTCATCTGGAAAATGGGGATTAAGACTGGGAGGCCCATGTGGGACGGGGACTGTGTCCAACCCGATTGGCTTGTATCTACCTCAGAGCTTAGTTCAGTGCCTGGCATTTAATAAGTGCTTAACAAATAGAGCCCAGGCCTGGGAGTCAGGTGGTCAAGGGTTCTAATTCCGACTCCACCACTTGAGTGCTGTGTGACCTTGGGCAAGTCACTCCCTTCTTTGGGCCTCAGTTCTCTCATCACTAAAATGGGAATTGAGACTGTGAGCCCTCTTTTGGGATTTTGGGACAGGAATGGTGTCCAACCTAATCACCTTATATCCACCCCAGCCCTTAGAAGAGTGCCTGGCACATATTAAGTGCTTAAATTCCATTCTTCTTCTTCTTCTTAGTAATAGTATTAGTATTATTAAATGACCTGCCGTTCTGGGCTCAGCTTAAAGCCTGTGCTGTTTTTGCCAGATGTAGACTATGTAGCTTTTCTTAAAACACTTGATGACAAACGTATAAAACCCACTTCAGAGGGCTTGGATGTCGAAAACGCCCTCTCTGTCATCGTCCCCTTCCCCCCTGCTGTGTGTGTGTGTGTCTTCTGAATATATAAAAGTAGCAAGAGAGAAAGAGGCCCAGACTTATTTTGCACCTCATGAAAAATACAGTGTTTTGTGTGTTGTCTATCATTTGTTAATTTTGGCTTGTTGTACAGCAGAAATGAAAACAGGTGAGAAGAAATTGAGTTTTTCCAAGAAGTGTGGACAAGAAGTAATTGGGCACCAGAGTTACTGAAAGGCATTAGTCACAGCTAAGCATCTTTTTCAAAATCCCAAGAGGTCTAATTATTTTGTAGCAGCCACCTTTGTCTAAATTGAGCAAAAGCGGAATTCAGTGTGACTTTTTCTCGATAGGAATGGAGTGCCTCATTCTAGACTGGCATTGGAAGTTTAAAAAGTTAAAAACTGGGAAACAGAAGGCCATTCTGCAGTTTTTCTTGTCTGGCGAACTCGGGGCAAGTTTCAGAACCATTCAGATCGAACCAGGTGTAGTTCTGGCTTAATGGGGAGAAACAAAGCATTTTCTACCAGTGTCTTGTGGCTTCAGGCCTCTGGTTTAATCCGGCAGGGAGAAACCCAGCAGTGGGATTCGTCCAGGTCCAACGGGGTGCGGTGTGTTATACCGAGAGCGTGGGGAAGAGCAACAGAAGGTTATAGTATCCTCTCTTGTACGGTACAGTGCTTTAGCCGTAATAAGCGCTCAGTAAGTACAATTCACTAAATGAATCAAAGAGCAACACGCAGTCTCTGTCCACAGGGAGCCAGAGCTCTTAATGGAAGACGCACAGGCCCTTGTATACTGACATTCGTTAGGCATGCAGAAATAGTATCGATACTAACGTGGGATGGAGAAGACCTGGATTTTAGGGGAGGTTTTGATGATGGGGACGGGCTATGGCCTCGTGGATTTTGGGAAGACTGGGAGAACGATGTGAACGAGGGGCTGGAGATTGGGAGTATGCGGATTTGGGAACAGTGACCAGTTTGAACCGGGGAGTAGTGGGTGAGGAGAATCGGCGTGTAGAATGGAGAGAGCAGGCGGAGAGCGTCGAAATCAGTATTAAGGAGTTCTTGTTGGCGGGTTCTGAGGAGAGGGAAGATGTGCTGAGAGAAATTTCTGGAAGATGATCTGGGCAGCGGTGTGAAGTATGGACTGGAGGGAGGAAAACACGTGAGGAGGCTGAAACTACAGTCTCATTGTATACAGTGTTTTGTTTCCAAGTGGTATTTGCTAAATACGTACTATGCTTCGATCAGTGGTCTGAGCATTGGAGTGAATGCAACTTAATTAGGCCTGCTGGAGTCCCTGTCCCACATGGGCTTCAGGGTCTAAGCAGGAAGGAGAGCAAGTATTGAACCACCATTTTGGAGTTCACTAAACCGAGGCCCAGAGAAATTAAATGACTTGTCCACGGTCGAATAGCAGGCAAGTGGCAGAGCCAGGATTAGATCCCAGGGCCGCCGACTCCCAGGCCCCGGGCTCTATCTACTAAGCCACGCTGCTTCCCAGGGCTTGAACTAAAGTAGTGGCTTTTTATGGATGGAGAGAAAGTGGTGAGGCCACCAAGGGTTTCTGAGACCGAGACTGAAAGCTCCACGTGGCCAGGGACGTGTCCACCAAACCCATTGCATTGTACTCTCATATACGACAGTCCACTGCTCTTCCCACCTTAAAAGCCTTCCTAAAATCACATCTCCTCCAAGAGGCCTTCCCAGACTACAGGAATGATTTCCCCAAGCGTCCCTCTCCTCTGTGTCAACTTGGATGTGCACCCCCTAAACACTTTGATACTTTCCTACTACAGTCCAGCCCGCACGCTTCGTTCCTCTGATGCTAACCTCCTTGCTCTCATTTATCTCACCACCGACCTCTCCCCCAAATCCTGCCTCTGGCCCGGACCACCCTCCCTCCTCACATCGGACAGATAATTGCTCTCGTCCGCTTCAAAGCCTTATGGAAGGCACACCTCCTCTGAGAAGGCTTCCCTGACGAAACCCTCCTCTCCTCTTCTCCCACTCCAGTCTGCGTCGCCATGACTTGCTTCCTTTCATTCATTCAATAGTATTTATTGAGCACTTACTACGTGCAGAGCACTGTACTAAGTGCTTGGAATGAACAAGTCGGCAACAGATAGGACAATCCCTGCCATTTGACGGGCTTACGGTCTGATCGGGGGAGATGGACAGACGAGAACAATGGCAATAAATAGAGTCAAGGGGAAGAACATCTCGTAAAAACAATGGCGACTAAATAGAATCGAGGCGATGTACATTTCATTAACAAAATAAATAGGGTAATGAAAATATATACATTTGAGCGGACGAGTACGGTGCTGAGGGGATGGGAAGGGAGAGGGGGAGGAGCAGAGGGAAATGCAGGGAGACGAGGGTTAAGCTGCGGAGAGGTGAAGGGGGGGTGGTAGAGGGAGAAGAGGAGCTCAGTCTGGGAAGGCCTCTTGGAGGAGGTGAGTTTTAAGTAGGGTTTTGAAGAGGGGAAGAGAATCAGTTTGGCGGAGGTGAGGAGGGAGGGCGTTCCGGGACCGCGGGAGGACGTGGCCCGGGGGTCGACGGCGGGATGGGCAAGACCGAGGGACGGTGAGGAGGTGGGCGGTGGAGGAGCGGAGCATGCGGGGTGGGTGGTAGAAAGAGAGAAGGGAGGAGAGGTAGAAAGGGGCAAGGTGGCGTAGAGCCTTGAAGCCTAGAGTGGGGAGTTTTTGTTTGGAGCGGAGGGTGATAGGCAACCGCTGGAGGTGTTTAAGAAGGGGAGTGACATGCCCAGATCGTTTCTGCAGGGAGATGAGCCGGGCAGCGGAGTGAAGAATAGACTGGAGCGGGGCGAGAGAGGAGGAAAGGAGATCAGAGAGAAGGCTGACACAGTAATCTAGCCGGGATATAACGAGAGCCCGTAGCAGTAAGGTAGCCGTTTGGGTGGAGAGGAAAGGGCGGATCTTGGCGATATTGTAAAGGTGAAACTGGCAGGTCTCGGTAACGGATAGGATGCGTGGGATGAACGAGAGAGACGAGTCAAGGATGACACCGAGATTGCGGGCCTGAGAGACGGGAAGGATGGTCGTGCCATCCACGGTGATAGGGAAGTCTAATAATAATAATAATTATAATAATAATGAATTATGGCATTTGTTAAGCCCTTACTATGTGCCAGACACTGTACTAAGCACTGGGGTGGATACAAGCAAATTAGATTGGACCCAGTCCCTGCCCCACGTGGGGCTCACAGTTTCAATCCCCATGAGAACTGAGGCCCAGAGAAGTGAAGTAATTTGCCCAAGGTCACTGAGTAGACAAGTGATGGACAAGTGAAGGACAAGTGAAGGACAAGTTCCTTCATCCTCCCTCCCATCCCCACAGCACTTATGTACATATCTGTCATTATTTATTTCTATAAACGTCTGTCTCCCCCTCTAGACTGTGAGCTCGTTGTGGGCAGGGAGTATGTCGGTTTGCTGTTGTATTGTACTCTCCCGCGCCCTTAGTACAGGGCTCACAATAAGTACAGCACACAATAAGCTCTCAATAAATACGATCGAATGGATGAATCAGTACTCATCCCATCCCCTTAATACTAATAATACTAATTACTACTACTAGTATTTTTATACTCTGCTGTTTCCCCTATTCCTAATCTATCTCAGTGTCTGCCATCCCCTGGAAACAGCCTGGAGTAATGGATAGAGCACGGGTCTGGGAGTCAGAAGGTCATGGGTTCTAATCCCAGCTCCGTCACTTGTCTACTCTGTGACCTTGGGCAAGTTACTTCACTTCTCTGGGCCTCAGTTCTCATGAGGATTGAAACTGTGAGCCCCACGTGGGGCAGGGACTGGGTCCAATCTAATTTGCTTGTATCCACCCCAGTGCTTAGTACAGTGCCTGGCACATAGTAAGGGCTTAACAAATGCCATAATTCATTATTATTATTATTATTAGACTAAACTCCATGTGGGCAGGGATCCCATCTACCACGCTGTATTGTAGTACTTCACAAACTCCTGAAACAGTGCTTTGCACACAGTAAACGCTCAATAAATCCCACCAATAGAGGAAGTATCGGCATATTTTGACAATGTTGAGAGGATGCGAGGCGGAAGAGGAGCTACCGGAGGGAAACAGAAAGGAGCAGGCGGAGAAATAGGAGGAGATCCAGGAGAGCACCAAGTCAAGGAAACCAAGATGGAATCGCGTTCCACAGAGAAGGAAGCGGTATATCGTGTTGAAGGCGGCAGAGGTCGAGGAGGGTCAGGAGCAAGCAGAGCCAATGAGACTTTGGAGAAAGCAGTCTTGGAGTAAAGGGATCAAGAAGAGAGTGGTGGAGAGGAAGTGAGGAAAGCAAATACACAGCCATTTCATCGAGCTTTGGGAGGATAGGGAGGCAGGAGGTTGTGGAGAGCTCTGGAGGAGCCCATGGAATTTAGAGTATGCTTTTTTAGTATTCATTCATTGTCGTATTTATTGAGCGCTTACTATGTGCAGAGCACTGTCCTAAGTGCTTGGAATGTACAATTCAGCAACAGATAGAGACAATCCCTGCCCAACAGGCTCACAGTCTAAACGACGGGCTCAAGGTCTAAACGAAGAGGGGAAAGAAGACTGTAAGCTCATCGTGGGCAGGGAATGTGGCTGTTTATTGTTCTGTCGAACTCTCCCAGGCACTTAGTACAATGCTGTGCACACTATAAGCGCTCAGTAAATACACTTGAATGAATGTGGAAGAGACAGTGCCATTCACTGAGCACTTATTGTGTGCAGGCCACTGGGAAAGTACAACAGACTTGGTAGACGTGTTCCCCACCCACTGAATTTACAGTCTAGAGGGGGAGACGGGCATTAATATTGATCTAAATAATTTTGAGATTGGAACGTAAGTGCGGTGGGGCTGAGGGTGGCGAAAATACCACAGCCCCCACAGAAGAGTAGGACAGTGATGATGATGGTATCTGTTAAGCACTTACTATGTGCCAAGCACTGTTCTAAGCCCTGGGGTAGAGACAAGATAATCAGATTGCCCCTCGTGGGGCTCACATTGTTAATCCCCGTTTAACAGATGAGGTAACTAGAGGCCCAGAGAAGTTAGGTGGCTTGCCCAAGGTCACACAGCAGTCAAGTAGCGGTACCAGGATTAGAACCCATGTCCTGTGACTCCCAAACCCGGGCTCTGTCCACTAAGCTGCACTGAGAGGGAGGGAGAGATTAAAGATAGTGATAGGGATGGGAAGAGAGCGGAAACAAGTGTTTTTAAGATGAGGGAATAGGACCATCGGCAGAGGTGGTGGGGGTTGAGTTAAAGAGCAAGAGATCTTTTGAGAGACAGCTGGGAAGGAGGGGAGAGGGGAGGTGATAATAGATGCAGGGGGTGGTAAGAGAGGGGGATTGTTGGGCGTGTACCCCTCACGGCTTCTATCTTACCAGCTGTATAGAGGACAAGGTCACTGGGGGTGAGGGAAGGCCAGTGGCTTCTGTAAAAACAGCTGAGCAGTCAAAGGGAAACCTCAATTTTGGAAATTGGGAATATTTGGAATTTTCCTCCACTGTCTTCCCCAGTCCCCCAAGCTGTTGATTGCGGCGGGCCGGCCCAGAACCGCTCCGGAACCTCTCTGGGCTCAGCCCAATCAGAATGGGCCCTTCTCCGTGCAAAGAGAGGCCCTGTGGGGCCTTGCTTCCTCCAACCTCTTGCCCAGTTACTGCCACCCTGGGCTTAGGAGATGTACGTAATCCCTGCTTGCACCCAGGGCCCAGAGAAACATTGAGGTCGGGGATAGGATGGTGCTTACAGAATTCCGGAACAGTAAGAAACAGCGTGGATAGAGCTCGGGCTTGGGAGTCAGAGGATCTTCTAATCCCTGCTCTGCCACTCGTCTGCTGTGCGACCTTGGGCCGGTCACTTCACTTCTCTGGGTCTTCAGTTACCCCAGGGGTAAAATAAGGCATGAGACGGTGAACCCTGTTGTGGGACAGGGGCTGTGTCCAACCTGAGTATCTTGCGTCTACTCTCAGCGTTCAATACGGTGCCTGGTAAGCGCCAGTAAGCCTGGGGAGGTGAGTTACTATCACTAATTGTATGGCAGCTAAGCAATTTTTAAAGAGGAGAATGAGCTGGGGCAATTTGTCGTGCTCTGCACCCATCGATGCATAGCTCTGGGCTGGTTAAGATGCGCCTAGCTGCCTTATGTGCCTAGTCTGGTTCAAAGTGCGGCGTTTCTGTAACTTGCAGTGGTCCTCAGGGACTTTGGACCTGCGGTCACTCTCCCGGAGGGAGAAACAGCAAGGCGAGCGGAATAGTAGGTTTAACCCAGCCAGCGACTCAGAAAAGGTCACAGGCCCAGTACATGTAGGAGCACATGATTTCTCTCCCCTTTCAGTCAATCAGTGCCCCTGATCTTCTAATGATGGCATTTGTTAAGCGCTTACTATGTGCAAAGCACTGTTCTAATCGCTAGGGGGATATAAGGTGATCAGGTTGTCCCATGTGGGGCCCACAGTTTCAATCCCTATTATACAGATGAGGTAACTGAGGCACAGAGAAGTACAGTGACTTGTCACACAGCAGACAAGTGGCGGAGATTAGAACCCACAACTTCTGACTCCCAAGCCCAGGCTCTTTCCACTAAACCACGCTGCTTGTCTAGACTGTAAACTCCTCCCGGGCAGGGAACGTGCCTGCTAATTCTGTTGGATTGGACTCTCCCAAGCGTTTGGCTCAGTGCTCCGTGCTCAGTAGCTGCCACGGATTGATCGATGCCCAATTTCAATCTGAGCTAGGACCAGGATTCCTCTTTCCCAGTAATCATAATGGTGTTTGTTAAGAACTTAGCTTGTGCCAAGCACTGTTAATAATAATAATGTTGGTATTTGTTAAGCGCTTACTATGTGCCGAGCACTGTTCTAAGCACTGGGGTAGACATAGGGGAATCAGGTTGTCCCACGTGGGGCTCACAGTCTTAATCCCCATTTTACAGATGAGGGAACTGAGGCACAGAGAAGTTAAGTGATTTGCCCAAAGTCACACAACTGATCACTGGCCAAGCTGGGATTAGAAACCGTGACCTCTGACTCCCAAGCATGTGCTCTTTCCACTGTGCCATGCTGCTTCTCGAGTTGGATAATCAGGTTGAACATAGTCCCTGTCCCACATGGGGCCTACAGTCGTAACCCCCATTTTACAGATGAGGTGACTGAGGCACGGAGCAATGAAGTAACCTGCCTATAGGTCACACGTAGGTAAATGGTGGAACCGGCATTAGAACCCAGGTCCCCGGGCAACCAGGCTCCTGCTCTTATCGCTAGGCCACACTCCCTCTCAATTCGTTGCCCAGAAAGATCGTTGCTCATCATGCAGATTTCAGGTAGCTGAGCTTGTCTACCAGCGGGCAGTCTTTCCATCTGAGGTTTTTCCACAATATCCATTTTTCTGTCCTCTCTGCTTGCAGTCCCTCGATCAATCGATTAATTAGCTGTTAGCATTAATTGAGGGCCTTGTGACAGAGCACTGTACTAGGCGCTTGGGGAGAGCAAGTGAATTAGTAAAATCGATCCTTGCCCTCGAGGACTGTACGTCCTAGCGGTTCGAGCGAACGAATCTCTGCTTGTATGCCTTTGGCTGTGACGCTGTCCCTTCCACTCGAACTCACGACACAAGCTGCCCAAGTGTCCCGCTGTCATCCAGGTTCTTCCTAAGTGCAACCCAGAAAAGTCAAGCTCTAGAAGCTGGTTTTAGAACGTGCTTGGGACTCTATTTGATATTAAGGCTGAAAAAAGACGGCGTTTTGTAGACCACCACTCTCTCAAGGACCCCTCTACATCTGTGGTGGTGTTTTTATATTATTATTTATTATGCGCTTACTATAATCACTATAGTATTATGCGCTTACTATAATCATAGACAGGCACTATGCTAACCGCTGGGGGAGATAGAAGCTAATCAAGTTGGCCCCGGTCTCTGTCCCGCACGAGTCTCCTACTCTTCATCCCCATTTTGCCGATAAGGGAACTGAGGCCTGGAGAGGTGAAGTGACTTGCCCAAGGTCACATCAGACCTTAGAATCTTTCTGGCTCCATCTCACCCCTACATTGCCTCCAAACGGTGGAAATGCCCCCATCTTTTACCTCTTCATAAAGGAGGACCCCTGAACTCTTTCTCTGGGGCATGAACAAGGAGGGTGGATTAGACTACTGATCAACCATAGATAGTTGCAGGTGTTGAAATCCCCCAAAAAGCAAAATCACAACGGGCAAAGGCATCTTCTGCCAGAGTCTAAAAAACTAACCACTGAATTGGAATTCCTGGTAGATAGTGTGGACCCTTAGGGAATTGGAACCAATCAATCAGTGGTATTTCTTGAGCACTTGCTATGTGCAGAACACTGTACTAAGCACTTGGAAGAGTATGGTGCAGCAAAATTAGACACGTTCCCTACCCATAACGAGCTTACACTCTAGGGGGATGATTGAAAGATGGGGCAGGGAGGGAAATCAATGCACTAAAGGGCTGCTGGGGAGGGGTGTTGAGGTGAAGGGGGGGATGTGGTACTGAAGAGGAGGATGAAATAAGCTAATGAGAAAAATCTTCCCAGGACAGGAGGACGACTGTGGAATCTCTGCACGGAGAGACGGAGCGTCAACAGTAAGTAATATTCCCGTGGGAGGAGAAAAGAGTGCAAACTAGAGGGTAACAGGGGAATCAGTCAAATTTACTAAGCACTTAGCGTGTGCAGAACACTCTATTAAGCACTTAAAAGAATATAATAATAATGATATTTGTTAAACGCTTACTGTGTGCCAAGCACTATTCTAAGCACTGGGATAGATACAAGGCTATCAGGTTGTCCCACATGGGGCTCCCAGTCTTAATCCCCATTTTACAGATGAGGTAACTGAGGCGCAGAGAAATTAAGTGACTTGCCCAAAGTCACGCAGCTGACAAGTGGCGGAGCTAGGATTAGAACCCACTTCCTCTGACTTTGAAACCCAGGCTCTCTCCACTAAGCCACGCTGCTTCTTTAAGTATCCCAGAGTTGGTAGACATGTTCCCTGCCTATAGGAAACTTACCGTCTAGAGGGGGAGGCAGATTCATTCATTTAATCGTATTCATTAAGTGCTTACTAAGCGCTTGGGAAAGTAAAATACAACAATAAAGAGTGACAGTCCCTACCCTCGACGAGCTCACGATCTAGAGGTGGGGAGGCAGGCATCGATACAAATGAACAGACATCAATACAAAGAAATAAAATTACATATATTTTATAAGTGCTGTGGGGGAAGAGCAAAGGGAGCAAGTCAGAGCGGCGCAGAAGGGAGTGGGAGATCAGGAAAAGCGGGGCATAGTCTGGGAAGGCCTCTTGGAGGAGATGTGCTTTTAATAAACCTTTGAAGGTGAGGAGAGAGATCGTCTGTAGGATATGAGGAGGGAGGGCGTTTCAAGGCAGAGACAGGACGTGGGTGAGAGGTCGGCGGCGAGATAGACGAGATCGAGGTACGGTGAATAGGCTGGGGCGAGAAGAGCAAAGGGGCTGGTTTGTCCTAGTAAGGTAAGGTAGGAGGGAGCAAGGCGATTAAGTGCTTTAAAGCCGCCGGTGGGGAGTTTCTCTGTAATGTAGGGGTCGAAGGGCAACCACTGGAGGGGCTTGAGGAGTGGAGAGACATAGACTGAAAGGTTTTGGAGAAAAATGAGAAGAGCGGATGTTTAAGGCACAGCAGTTTGGAGGAGAGCCTTGAAGTCCAAGTCCGGAGAAAGTGAAGCAGATCTGGAGAAATCCAGCAGGGTTTCGAGAGAGTGTGAATGTGGTGACTCTCTTGGACAGGGAGGATGGAGGTCACCGTGTCTCCGTGATAGGGACATCGAAGAGGAAAGACATATTTTTGCCATAATGCGTTCAAAGCACCAATAAGGGCATCCATATGGAGGTATATCGAGATGTTCTTTATTCCATTTAGTTTGTTGGGCACGCGGGTTTTTTTTTTTTTCACTTTCTCCATTTCTTTTTGCTGTTCCCATAGTTTCAGTATTTTCCCTTCTCCCAAGGAAGCTGTTTGTGAACAGGAAACATGTCTACCAACTTTGTCATATTGTCCTCTCCCAAGAGTTTAGTACAGTGCACCACATACAGTAAGAGCTCAATAAATACCATTTATACATACCCAAAGGATGTATAAAATATGTGACTGCCCGACCCTACCTTTCAGTTGTAAGCTACGGTGGATAAGTGCAAGGGTTTTGAATTCTCTGTACCCAGCAAGTGCTCAATAAATATGGAACGTGGGCATGAAGTTGGTTCATTTGGTAGCCCTCACTCTTTATCAGGCAGGCCCTCTCTTATCTCTTATGAACAGAACCGGTGAGGCCCCTCAGAATTATTTTTGCACCATATCTCATCCTGGGTGTGAACTCTCCTCACATCCAGAAGTTGAGAGCGTTAGCTCCAGTAATTCGCCCGAAAGTGTGGTTTCAGCTAGAAGATGGAAGAATGAAAAAATCAACCCCCACACCCTCCTCTGTGCAAAGGAGGTCTTTAAATTTGTCTTCTGGTGACTTGATTTCTACCTCAGCCGTCCTCAGAAACTTGTTTGTGTCATGCTGTTTCCTGACCTCACCCTTCCTCACCGTAGGGATGTGCAAACACTCGTATGTCATGTTCGCTAATTTGGGAAAAGTGTCGCAAATGCCTCGACTCCCTAAATGGAGTTGTCAGTGCTTCCCTCAGGTTCTTTACTGTTTCTTTGAGCTTTGACCCCAAGGAGCTCTTGATTAAGCGGGTAAATAGCAAGTTTCTCAGAGGCAGAAAACACGTCTTGTATTACCGTTGCGTTTTCCGAGCCGAACTCTTTGTGTGGAGGACAATTCTCTGTCCCCTTGGTACTGAAGGCGGTTGGTGGATTACCTGATTTTAGCTATTTCCTTCCCCCCTCACCCCCCAATTCCTCATGCCGCCTGTTGTCCATTTTCCCTTAGACTAGCATTTCCATCCAAGGTTTAAAAAAGGAAATTTTCTCTTCGTCAGATGCTCGGTTGAGAAGCTTAATAGGTTAGGAACTGCTGAGATACCTCAATGGGAATTTTAGAATATTCATTCAATCATATCGCTTGAGCATTTACTGTGTGTAGAGTACTGTACTAAATGCTTGGGAGAATAGAACAATGAAAAGACACGTTCCCTGCCCACAATGAGCTTACAGTCTAAAGGAGAAGACAGAAGTTAGTAGAAGTCGTTTATATATAGATACTTTAGTGTTTTGGAGCAGGGAGGGGGAGTTGTTTTACTCCTGCCTTCCCTGCCTCTTCATTGCCATGGATGAGAGGTTTTTTTATTTATTTTTAATGGTATTTAAGCAGTTACTGTATGCCAGACATTATGGTAAGCACTGGGGTAGATATAAAATAATCATATTGGATGCAGTCCATGTCCCCCATAGGGCTCCCAGTCTTAATCCCCATTTTACAGATGAGTAATTTGAGGCACTGACTTGTCCAAGGTCAAACAGTAGACAAGTGGCGGAGCCAAGATTAGAACCCAGGTCCTTCTAATGCCCAGGCCTATGCTCTCTCCACTCCTTTAGTAGGTTCGAAGTGCTTGTTTGGATTTTAATTAAAGACCAAATATAGTTCCTCTGTGGGTGTGAGTTCCTCAGTCTGCTTCACGTAGAGGGGTGTCAGTGTTGGCCAACTCAGTTAAGGGGTGTGTGTGTATGTGGAGCTTGAAGTGTTGATGCTGGCCAACTCAGTTAAGAGGGTGTGTGTGGGTGGGTGGGTTCAGGTGCAAACGTTTGGGTGTTGGAAGTGGCCTGGGGGTTAGTCAAGGTGCACATGTAATAATAATAATAATTGTGGCTTTTGTTAAGCGCTTACTATTCTGTTCTAAGCACTGAGGTAGATAAAAATTAATCAGCTTGGATACAGTCCCTGGCCCACATAGGGCTCACGGTCTTAATCCCCATTTTACAGACGGGAGAACTGAGGCCCGGAGAAGTGAAGTGGTTTGCCCAAGGTCACACTTGTGGGTAGTTGATATGCAGGAGAAGAGAAACCTAACTCTGGAAGCAGACCTGGAATTTCTGCTGAGAGAGAAATGAAGGGAGACCTAGGTTTTGCTTGTAGGAATTGGAATGGTAGAGGCTGTGGAGTTGGGGAATGCTTGAGTCCCGGGTAGGAAAACTTTGGTAAGAAATTTGGTCCGCCCTTCCTTTTAAGCTCTGTCAGAGATCATACTTTTGCAATCAAGGACTTCTTAAATAATGAAGCATGCTTTTGACAAGATGCTACTATTATAGGGCTGAAGGGAAGGCGTTAGATCATATCTTCAGGTTAGAGGAAGAAATTAAAGATAGAAAAAAGCTGAAAAATGTAGGTTTCCCCTTATCCCAGTGGATCAGTAATAATAATTGTGGTATTTAAGCACAAGTGTTACCCTTAAGGGCTCAAGAAATACTGTAGCTTGACCAATAGGCGTCTGCTCAGAACACGTAAACTGGTAGATTGGTAATATAAGGCAGCTAAATAGGTGACCGTGTTATTGACGCTCATTCAGAAGACCCCGGACCTATGATTATCAGCGTATGTGATTGTCCCCAGTTGTTCTAAGCACTGGGGTAAATCAGGCTAATCAGGTTGACCCAAATGGTGCTCACAGTCTTAAAGCCCCATTTTACAGATGAGGTAACTGAAGCACAGAGAACTTGCCCAACAGAGTGACTTGCTCAAGGTCACACAGCAGACAAGTGGCAGAGCTGGGATTAGAACCCACATCCTCTGACTCCCAAGCCAGTGCTCTTTCCTCTATGCCTCGCTGCTTCACCTTTTGGGTCAGTGTTTATAATCAGTAGGAAAAACATAAAATGGAATCTTCTTAGGGCTTGGAGAGGGTAAACAAACGCTGAAAAAGACCCCCCAGGGTAAGGTTAAAATTTAAACCCAATTTCTCAAAGTGTGTTGTTTCTCATTATACACATGTGGGTGAAAACATGACCCCTTATCATTCATTTAGAACTAATAAAGGTTGGGTTTTTATTCCCTCCCTCCCCCCTTCAGTTGAACTGTAAGGAGCTACCTTTCTCTGAGAACCTGCCTGCTTCCTCATCAGTCTTCACAACTCGTTGAGGATGGTAGCAGGATTGAAATGATTTGTCAACCGTTTGAAAATAACAGAATAATAATAATAATTGTGGCATTTGCTAAGCGCTTGCAGTGGGATAGGTACTGTTCTAAGTGCTGGGATAGATGAAAGAGAATAGGGTTGGATACAGTCCCTGACCTACATAGGGCTCACAGTCTTAATTCCCATTTTATAGATGAGGGAATTGAGGCACCAAAGAAAGGAAGTGACTTGCCCAGGGTCACAGAGTAGACAAGTGGATTAGAACCCAGGTCCTTCTGAGTCCCACGCCCTTGCTCTATCCACAAGGCCACACTGCAGAACTGGAAACAACCCAGGAGGTCAAGCTCCCTGTGGGCAGGGAGCGCGTTTACCAACTTGTACTCTCCCAAGTGCTTAGCACAGTGCTCTGCACACAATAGGGGCTCAAGAAATACTGTAGCTTGACTGATAGGCTTCTGCTCGTGCCACGTAAACTGGTAGATTGGTAATATAAGGCAGCCAAATAGGTGACCATGTTCTTGACACTCATTTAGAAGACCCCGGACCTGTGATTATCAGCGTTCGTGATTGTCCCCAGTTGCTTCTTCATCATTGTAAACTGCCTAGCCAATTATGATATTGTTCCACTGAGGACTTACACAGCCTCACCCTCGTGAACTTCTGGTGATGCCACCCAAATCCCTCTGGTGAGATTTCGTGTTCTCAGGCAGTCCGCTTTATTATCAAGCAGCCATTTAGAGATCAACTAACTTAACCTTGGTCTTAAGGAGAGGATCCAGAATTCATTAAAGATGAAATGAAGGTCCCTCCAGCAGGTTAGCGGTACTTGGGAACAGAGTCCAGAAAGCATTCATTCTGAATTCAGTCCCATATAAAAGTAGTGTGGCTTAGTGGAAAGAGCAGGGGCTTGGGAGTCACAGGTCGTGGGTTCTAATCCCGGCTCTGTGACTTGTCTGCTGTGTGACCTTGGGTAAGTCACTTCTCTGTGCCTCAGTTACTTCATCTGTAAAAGGGGAGTTAGGATGTCTGTGTGCAACCCGATTACATTGTATCTACCCCAGTGCTCAGGCACATAGAGCTTAATAAATACCATTTAAAAAAAAAGTAAGCAAGGCGTTTTTGTGGAATTTAGTGCTTTAGGGATTCCGACTTTTCTAAAGAGGCATAGTGGTGTTTTAGCATCGACGTAGAGATGAAGTAACCATCAAGCTGAAATTTGTCTCCCAGGCCCTTTGAAAATTAATAGTGTGTATAAATGGTGTGGCCCAAGAAGCAAACGGGGACTGTTTATCTCATTCCAGGTTAGGTGTCTCTTAAATACTTAAGCGATTACTACTGGAAAGGCAGGTGGATGCGGAGAGAAGGAGGGTGTGAGAGATTGGGAGGCTTTTTCTGAAGGGGGCAGTTTCACTCATTTATTCAAAAAATACTTGTGGAAACAAAATGTTCACGTAAAACTTTTATGCAGATGCAGCAGTAGTCATCTGGAGACCCGTTGGTGAAGTCCTCTAGACTGTAGGGACAGGAAGCATGTCCACCAATTCGGGTAGGTTGTACCCTCCCATCTAGATCACCCATCAAGGGAGTGGGTATAGATGGAGAATAGAAGGGGAACCCTCAAGTGAACCTTGAGGGACTCCCACATTTAGGGGGTGGGAGACAGAGGAGGAGCCCGCGAAAGAGAGTGAGAATGAGCAACCAGAGAGATAGGAAAAGAACCAGGAGAGGATGGCATCAGCGAAGCCAAGGTTGGATAAGGTTTCCGGGAGCAAGGGGGTGGTCCGCAGGGTCTGAGGCAGCTGGGGGGTCGAGGAGGATGAACTAAAGCTTGTCGGATTTGGCAGGAAGATCATCGGTGAGCTTTGAGAGGGTGGTGTTGGCAGAGGGATGGGGACGGAAGCCGGAGTGGAGGGGCTCGAGAGAATCGGAGGAAGGGAAATTGAGACAGCGGGGGTAGACAATTCGCTCAAGGAGTTTGGAGAGGAATGGTAGGAGGGAGATGGGGTGATAACTGGAGGGAGCGTAAGGTCAGAGTGGGGTGAGTAGGTTAGAGGAGACAGGGTATTCAAAAGCAATGGGAAAGAAGCCGTTGGAGAGGGAACAGTTGAAGATGACGGTCGGGAGGGAGGAAGGGAGGGGGCAGGTGTTTTGATAAAGTGCGAAGGAATGGGGTCGGATGCACGGGTGGAAGGGGTGGATTATGAGAGGAGACAGGAGATCTCCTCGAGAAATATATATGGCTGGGTAGAATGGGCGAGTTGAAGAAAAAGAGGGAGGGAAGGATGAAAGAGGTGTTTTAATTTTTCCACTAAAGTAGATAGCCAGGTCATTAGGGACAAGGGATGGGGAAGTGGCGGGGGGGGGAACGACAGGGAATTCGAGGAGGTAGAGAGGGAGAATTTATCCAGGTGTTTGGGTGTGAATTGAAAGACCTATGTGTGGCTGAAGCACCACCCTTGTGTGCATATAAAGATTTTCCTTTTCCACACTGATGCACTTGCAACTTCAGTACATGCATTTAAATCTGCCTCTTGGTCTCCCAATCTTTTTTTTACTTTTTGTCGTCTTTGTTAAGCCCTTACCGTGTGCCAGGAACCATTCTAAGTGCTGGGGTAGCTACAAGCAGATCAGGTCAGACATGGTCCCTGTCCCACATAGGGTTTACAGTCTTAATCCCCGTTTTGCCTATGAGGTAACAGGTCCACACTTGCTCAGAGTCACACTCCCAGGCCTGTGCTCTGTCCCCTAGGCCACACTGCCTCTCATCTTTCTGAAATCTCTGCTCAGAGAATAACCCCCCGTTCCATGCTGGACGCCTACCAAATTGTTATTGTACCTCATTCTCTCTTTAAAACCCTTTTTCTGCCCATCATCTTGTGTATGCCCCAGTTAGCTACATAGCACCCGCTGTCGCCTCCTCACCAGGCCTGCCCTTCGGAGCAGTGACATAATGAGCCCGGCCAGTCTCCTTGCTAATGAGCCTCATTAGTGCACTGCTTCACTGATATTAAGTGTGGATGATGGATCATGCTGGAATAGCTGCTCGAGGTGTCCCCCTTTAGACTGTAAAGTCGTCGTGGGCAGGGAATGTGTCTGTTTATTGTTCTGTTGTACTCCCCAAAGTGCTGAGTACAGTGCTCTGCATACAGTGAGTGCTCAAGAAATGCGATTGAATGAAGGACTCCTAGCTGGATGGGCTTCCGTGGAAGCCCCCTCAGGTATCCAGCACTGCGTGGCCTAGTGGATAGAGCGTGGGTGTCAGAAGGGCCTGGGATCTCATTCCATTTCTTCCACTTGTCTGCTGTGTGACCTTGAACAAGTTACTTCACTTCTCTGGGCCTCAGTTACCTCATCTCTAAAATTCAGTCGTATTTATTGAACGCATACTGTGTGCAAAGTTCGGTACTAAACTGAAGGAAGAGTACAACATGGCAATAAGCAGACATATTGGCTGTCCACATCGAGACTGTCTAGAGGGGGAGACAGATATTAATATACATAAATAATTACAGATATATACGCAAGTGCTGTGGAGCTGAGAGGGGCGATGAATGAAGGAAGCGAGTCAGGGTGACACAGAAAGGAGTGGGAGAAGAGGAAAGGAGGGCTCAGGGAAGGCTTCTTGGAGAAGATAGGCCTTCAGTAAGGCTTTGAAGACATTTTACTTCCTCTATAAAATAGGGAATAAGACTGTAAACTCCATCTGGGACAGGGACTTTGTTCAACCTGCTCTTCTTTATCTCCCCTAGTGCTTGGCACATAGTAAGTGCTTAACAAATACCTAAAAAAAAAAAAAAAAAAGTCTTGATGACCCTTTATTACTCAACTCTAAATGGCCATCTCCTAAAGGACTTGTGGATTTTCTACTTCATCTATCCCCCTAGGGCTTTGTTATGGGCCCCTTAATCCTTATTTGTGTATTTGCTCCCACGGATTCTGCTTTCAGCTCCCAACTATGGGCAGACCACCTATCTTACTAGCCACAACCTCTCTCTTTCTGCAATCTTGTGTTTCTCTTTGCTGTCACTTGGGTATTCTCCCAGCACCTAAAGTTCAGTGCAGGTAAGACCAAACTCCACACCTTCCCTTTTGAATCCTTTCCTCCTAACTTTTCCAATCCAGTCGACAACAGCACTCTCCTCTTTGACTCTGCAATTTTGACATTATCCTCAATTTCCCGCTCTCTTTCTACTCCCACCTTCAGGCTGTTGCTAAATCCTGTTGGCTCATCCTCCAGAATATTTTCCAGATCTTCCCCTTTCTCTCCATCCAAACAGCCACCATTCTGACAAAAGCGTTCATCACATCTCAACTGTATGTCTCCTTACTGATTTCTCTCCCTCCTCTTCTCTCCCATCTCCCGCCTTTACTTCACTCTGTCGCTTGAGTCATCGACACCTCAGAATTTTTCAGTTGGTTATCCTTTCCTCTAGACATCAAACAGAAATTCCTGACCATGGGCTTTAAGGAACTCCTTCATACTATCCACTCTTGTCCTACTCCATCTCAATTTTCACTCCCAGCTCCTCCCCAACTCACCTCACTAAGCGTATTTCTCAATTCTCCCACTTGTGACCCCTGGTCTATGCCTTTTTCCTGCTTGGAACTCCCTCCCGCTTCAGATCTGCCAGAGCTCTTCCTCCTCCTCCTCCTCCTCCTCCTCCTCATCACTGGTATTTATGGCGTGTTTTTACTGTGTGATTAGCCCTGTAGTAAGAGCTTGGTTGAGTACAGTACAGCAGAGTTGATAGAGATGTTGAGCTTACAGTCCTCATAGATAAAGCCCTTCTGCTTTGAGTCCTCTAGACTGGAAGCTCATTGCAGCCAGGGAATGTGTCTGTTATTCATTCATTCAATCACATTTATTGGGCGCTTACTGTGTGCAGAGCACTGTACTAAGCTCTTGGAACGTACAGTTCGGCAACAGATAGAGGCAATCCCTGCCCAACAGTGGGCTCACAGTCTAATATTGTACACTCCCAAGTGCTTAGCACAGTGCTCTGCACTCAGTAAGTGCTCAGGCTCTGTCCCACATGGGGCTTCCAGTCTTAATCCCCATTTTACAGACTTGGCAACTGAGGCAAAGAGAAGGGAAGTGACTTGCCCCAGTTTGGACACAGTCCCTATCCCACAGGGCTCACAGTCTAAGAGGGAGAACAGCTATGCCCATTTTACAGTGGAGGAACTGAGTCACAGAGAACTGAAGTGACTTGCCCAAAGTCACACAGCAGACAAGTGGCAGAGCCCGGATAAGAACCCAGGTCCTTCTGACATCCAGGCTCGTGTTCTCTCTGCTAGGCCACCCTGCTTCTCCCCAAGCACCTAGGATAGGGCTCGGGAACCAGTCAGCACTCAGGACATGCCATTTATTTATTTGACTCATCTCCTCCGTTAAATTGTGAGTAGGGATTGTGTCTCCTACAACTTTGGCACTTGAATTTTTACCCTTTACTAACGCCTCCCTCAGCCTCACGGCACTTACCAACATATCTGTAATTATGTATACTTTTGTCTCTTCCCTTCTAGACTGCAAGCCCGCTGTAGGCAGGGAATGTGTCTATCATGCTGAGAAGCAGCCTGACCTAGTGGATAGAGCACAGGCCTAGGAGTCAGAAGGACCTGGGTTTTAATCCCGGCTCTGCCACTTTTCTGCTGTGTGATCTTGGGCTAGTCACTTCACTACTCTGTGCCTGAGTTCCCTCCATCTGTAAAATGGGGGTTAAGACTGTGAGCCTCCCAAGGGACAGGGACTGTGTCCAAACTGATTAGTTTGTATCTACCCCGGTGCTTAGAACAGTGCTTGACAGATAGCGCTTAACAAACACCATTATTTTTATTATCGTTATTGCCAACCCTGTTATATTATACTTTCCCAAGTGCTTAGTACAGTGTTCTGTACATGGTAAGTGCTCATTAAATCTCTAGACAGCAAGCTCATTGTGGGCAGGGAACCTATCTTGTTGGAGAAGCAGCGTGGCTCAGTGGAAAGAGCACGGGCTTTGGAGTCAGGGCTCATGAGTTCGAATCCCAGCTCTGCCACTTGTCGGCTGTGTGACTGTGGGCGAGTCACTTAACTTCTCTGTGCCTCAGTTCCCTCATCTGTAAAATGGGGATTAAGACTGTGAGCCCCACGTGGGACAACCTGATTCCCCTTTGTCTACCCCAGCGCTTAGAACAGTGCTCGGCACATAGTAAGCGCTTAACAAATACCAACATTATTATTATTAACTCTGTTGTATTGTACTCTCCCAAGGGCTTAGTAAAGTGCTTTGCACACAGTAAACGCTCAATAAATTCATTCAGTCATATTTATTGAGCGCTTCCTGTGTGCAGAGCACTGTACTAACTGCTCGGGAGAGTACGATACAACAGTAAAAAGACACATTCTCTGTCCACAACAAGCTTACAGTCTAGAGGATGGTAATATGTGATTAGGGAGTATATTTATTGTTATATTGTACTCTCCCAAGTGTTAGTACGGTGCTTTGCACACAGTAAGCGCCACGATTGAGTGAATGAAGTGATTGAACTTTTGCTTGGTACAGTGTTCTTTACACAGTAGGTGCTCAATAAATACTCTTGATTTGATGTTGTGTTACTTAGGTTGCTGAATTCCGTGATTAAGATACAACCTCCACTTGTGCTTCTGCTGCATGTCCTGCAGCTAAATGTGGATGACACCAGATACACTTTTATAAGACTCTTTCGTTAGGTCTAAGAATTGCCAAAAAAAAAAGGGGGGCGGGGAGGTGTTGACATAGGGCTTGTTTTGCTACCCGTAGTCCAGGCATCGGAGTCATTCTCACCGAGCCAGTCTCGGTGGCTTTGACTCACCTAGCTCAGAATGCCCGTGGCTGACCGGTCCCTAGCGAGGTGAAGAAATCCCCTTTTGCCGTTTACGTGGGATGAGGTCGCGTGCTTCTCGTGTTCCCGCCGAGCTCTTCGCGGGAGGCTGCATTCTTCAGCCGGTTAGCCTTGAACTGTCCTGTTGGTTTGATACGCCCCAGGTTCCCACTGTCAATACAGACATTGGGTCAGATGACGGTCAGCCAGGCAGTGACTCCAAGGGGGATGCCGCTGCCCAGAGAGGTTGAGTGGTCACTGTTCTGGCAAGGCAGGCAGTTTTTGGGGACACGCTTTCCAGGTCTCCCCCGCTTTCCCCTGTGACCCCATTTGGGACGGACGGAACGTTTCCAAACAGGCAGAGCGTGCTTGCCGAACAGCACTGATGCCTTTTCCACAACCGGGATACCACTCTTCTGGCCACCTGCCTAACAGTACTGATAACTGTGGTTTTGGCTAAGCACTTATTGTGTGCCAGACACTGTACTAAACGCTGGGGCGGATACAAGCAAATCAGGGTAGACACAGGCCCTGTCCCACCTTGGGCTCGCAGTCTTGATCCCCATTTTACAGGTGAGGGAACGGGGGCCCAGAGGAAATGAAGTGACTTGCCCAAGGTCACACCACAGACAAGGGAAGGAAGGGGATTAGAAACTAGGTCCTTCTGACTCCCAGGCCCCGGGCTCTACCCACTAGTATCCTCTATCCACATCTGCTCTCCAGTCAGAGGCAGTTAAAAGCTGTTCAGCCTCCTTAGCCAAGATGCCAGGAGACTGAGGGTGTAGGATCTTCACAGGGTGGAGCTCCCCAGATCCTAGCCTGAATGGGGGATCCTCAGGTCAGACCGTAGCTCAGTGGCAAGAGCCCGTGCTTGGGAGTAAGAGGACATGGATTCTAATCCCGGCTCTGCCATTCGTCAGCTGTGTGACCTTGGGCAAGCCACTTAACTTCTCTGTGCCTCTGTTACCTCTTCTGTAAAATGGGGAAGAGTCTGTCAGTCCCATGTGGGATAACCTTGTGTCTGCCCCAGCATTTAGAACAGTGCTTGGCACATAGGCAGCGCTTAACACGTACCATCATTATTATTAGGAGACCAATGCCATCACCCTTATGTCCCTTTCCAGCTGGGGCCATTCTCCATTCAAAACAGGACTTGCCAGACTCCCTTAACTGTAAAGCAAGTTACTTCTCTGGGTCTCAGTTCCCTCATCTGAGAATTCTGAGAATGGGAATTAATACTGTGAGCCCCATGTGGATCAGGGACTGTGTCCAACCTGATTTACTTGTATATACCTCAGCTCTTAGAACAGTGCTTGACGTATAGTAGGCGTAAATATACAGGTACCGTAATTTAAACAAGCTATCATGATTCTCTAACACTCTTTTAAATCCTGCAGACATGCTCTGAGTGTGAATGGTGTGATTAAGCCTAAAGCTTAATCCTTTTTGCCATAGGGTTTTTGTTTCCCTCATCTAGCAAATGCGTGCATTGGTTGTATTGGGTCGTACTTGTAATCCTGAGGTTGAAATGTCTCCAATTTTTACTTAGGTTTTTTTTTTTTTAACATGTCAAAAGTATCTTAAGCGGAAATCATCTTCAGGTAAACTTTTCCAGAATTTTAAGAGTTAGTAGATTCACTGTTATCGGGTACTCTGAACCTCATCTGTCGTGTAATGATTGACTTCGTAGAGTCCCATACAATACAGTTTTGTTGTGCAGAACGTCCCGATTCTCTGTGGGTGCTGGTTCCCAAGTCTCACTCTTCCCAGATCTCTGACAGGACAGTTTCCAGTGGGGCTTGAAAAGATCCCAGGAAATGATAGCTTTCAAGCCTTTAATATCGTGCTGCGTAAGCCATAGGCTGTCATTCATTCATTCATTCATTCATTCCAGTTGTATTTATTGAGCACTAACTATGTGAAGAGCATTGTACTAAGCGCTTGGAAAGTACAGTTAGGCAACAGATAGAGACAATCCCTACCCAACAGTGGGCTCACAGTCTAGAAGGGGGAGACAGACAACAAAACAAGTAGATAGACATCAATAGCACCAAAATAGAATGATATATATATATATATATATATATATATATACATCATTAGTAAAATAAATAGAATAATAAATACATACAAATATACAGCAATGCTGTGGGGCGGGAAAAGGAGTAGAGCAGAGGGAGAGAGTCGGGGTGATGGGGAGGGGAGGAGGAGCAGAGGAAAAGGGGGACTCAATCTGGGAAGGCCTCCTGGAGGAGTTGAGCTCTCAGAGCTTTGAAGGGGGGAAGAGAGCTAGTTGGGCAGTGAAAACTATTGACTGACTAAGATGCTTGAAGCCGTCCACCTCCTCATATCCACCGCTCCCCCAGTGACTCGTTTCCCCCCCCCATCCCCCCACCCCTTTTACTTGAAACGCAAAATGAGAAACGGACATCTCCGTTCGGGTATAACATTCAGAAAGTCTCAATTTCATACTCATAACTCACAGGCTATCAGCACCGTACATGGAGGTTATCAGTACCAGACACTACGGACAACTGCATTTGAAGAGACTTCTCAGGGGTAATGTTTTTGTAAAACTATCGCGTTAAGGATAAAATATATTCTTCTGAGAGGTTGGTTAGGGTCTTTCAGTGGTGGACGTATGCGTGAGTGTGTACACACAAGCCATTTAGATCGTGAATAAACTTTTGGAGTGGTAGGAGTGGAGTTCTGTGTTTGGGCACAGCTGGTATGTGAGATGATTCAGCATAAAGTACTATACTCGAGGACTGGGGTAGGAGGGGGTGTTGTAACCAGCTCCAGAAAAGAGGTTGCGTTCACTTGGATTTCATAATAGTATAGGTGAAAATCAAGGAAAATGAAGTGTCTTTTCCAGTGCCCGCGTGAAAGCGTTTGCCTCGGTCGATCCAAGTATGTAATGTCCATGGGATTTGAGTGCTTACTATGGGCGGACCGTTATGCTTGGGAGAGGACAACCAACCAGTGTAACAGAAACATTCCCCGCCCATAATGGCAGTCACTCCCGAGGACTGCAACTAATTCAGACTAAAGAGGAGTGAGACCTCTTTAGAGGAATCATAGGAAGAGGTTTCCTCATTCACCTGAGAAGAAAATCATTGTCTTGAGGCATTTTATCTAAAATTCACACCTGTATTTAAAAGTGGCTTATTCAGATTCATCCGGCAGAGGAGTCACTCCGGAATGCAGCGTGCCAGCTTCTAGTAGCTGGGGTGTTTGGGTCCTAAATTCCTAAAACGTTCCCTTTCCCTCTTCAGTCCCTCTCCCTTCCGGCCCCCTCTTCAACTCCCCCATCCTTCCCAGCAGTATCTCTACAGGAGATCTTCTGCCTCCTCTCAGTCTCCTCCTGCTCATATGACCCCTTTCCTTCACGCCATATCAAAACTCTCGCCCCCTCCCTACCTGCCATCTTCAACTGTTCACTGTCTAATGGCTTCTTCCCCACTGCTTTCAAACATGCCCATTTCTCTCCTATCCTAAAAAAAACCCTCCCTTGACCCCATGGCTCACTCCAGTTATCTCCTCATCTCCTTCCTACCATTCCTGTCCAAACTCCTCGAGCGAGTTGTCTACTCCTGCTGTCTCAGATTCCTCTGCTCCAGTCTCCCCTTCACCCCCTCCAATCTGGCTTCCGTTCTCTTACTCCACAGAAACTGCCCTCTGAAAGGTCCCCAGTGATCTCCTTCCCACCAAACCCAGTGGCCTCTACTGCCTCCTGATCCTCTTGGACCCCTCAGCTGCCTTCGGCACTGGACCCTCCCCTTCTCCTGGAAACATTACCCAACCTTGGCTTCACTGACTCAGTCCTCTCCTGGTTCTCCTCTTATCTCTCTGTCCGTTCAGTCTGTCTCCATCACGGGCTCCTCCTTCAAAGTTGGGGAGGGTCCCCAAAGGTTCATTTCCCTGGTCCCTTCTGTTTTCTGTCTACACCCACTCCTTTGGAGAACTCATTCACTCCCATGGCTTCAACTACCACCGCTGTGCGGGTGATACCCAAATCTACATCTCCAGTCTTGATCTCCCTCCCTCTCTGCAATCTTGCATTTCCTCTTGCCTTCAAGACATCTCTACTTGGATGTCCTCCCGTCACCTCAAGCTGAACATGTCCAAAACAAAACTCCTTGTCTTCCCACCCAAACCCTGTCCTTCCCGTGACTTTCCTGTTACTGTAGACGGTATCACCAACCACCCTTCCTGTCTCCCAAGCCCGTAACCTTGGCGTTACTCTAGCCTCTTCTCTCTCATTCAACCCATGTATTCAATCCATAACTAAATCCTGTCAGTCACACCTTCACAACATCGGTAAAATCTGCCCTCTCGTCTCTATCCAAACTGGTAACCACATAAATACGGTCACTCGTAGTATCCCGCCTGGATTGCTGCATCAGCCAGTGTGGCTCAGTGGATCACGGGTTTGGCAGTCAGAGGTCATGGGTTCGAATCCCCGCTCTGCCACTTGTCAGCTGTGTGACTGTGGGCAAGTCACTTCAATTCTCTGTGCCTCAGTTACCTCATCTGTAAAATGGGGATTAAGACTGTGAGCCTCATGCGGGACAACCTGATTCCCCTGCATCTACCCCAGCGCTTAGAACAGTGCTCTGCACACAGAGAGCGCTTAACAAATACCAACATTATTATTATTATTATTATCAGCCTCCTTGCTGACCTCCCAGCCTCCTGCCTCTCCCCATCTCCAGTCCGTATTTCACTCTGCTGCCCAGATCATTTTTCTACAGAAACGCTCAGGACTAGTCACCTGACTCCCCCGCAAAACTCCAGTGGTTTTCCATCTGCCTACGCGTCAAACAAAAGCCCCTCATCATTGGCTTTAAAGCACTCCATCACCTTACCCCCTCCTCCCTCACCTTGCTACTCTCCTGCTACAACCCAGCCCACACACTTCGCCCCTCTGATGCCAACCTAGTCACTTTGCCTCCATCTCATCTATCTCGCCACCGACCCCTTGCCTTGTACTGCCTCTGGCCTGGAGCATCTTCCCTCCTCAAATCCAACACACAACGACTCTTCCCCCCCACTTCAAAGCCTTATGGAAGGCCCATCTCCTCCAAGAGGCCTTCCCTGACTAGGTCCCCCTTTCCTCTTCTCCCTCTCCCTTCTGCCTTGCCCTGACTTGCTCCATTTGTTTTTCCCTCCCCTCCCAGCCCCACAGCACTTACGTACATATGTGCAAATGCACTTACATACATATCCCCTTCCTGCCCCATCACCCCCACTCGCTCCCTTTGCGCTACCCCTTCCCTGCCCCTCAGCACTTGTGTGTGTATATATGTACATATTTATAATTCTATTTATTTTATTGATGTGCATATATCTGTAATTCTATTTATATTGACACTTGTTTACTTGTTTTGATGTCTGTCTCCCCCCTTCTAGACTGTGAGCCCGTTGTGGACACGGATTGTCTCTATCGCTGAATTGTACTTTCCAAGAGCTTAGTACAGTGCTCTGCACACAATAAGCGCTCAATAAATATGATTGAAAGAATGAATCGGTAATTCGTTTCTTTATATTAATGTCCTGTCTCCCCACCTGTAGACTGTAAGCTCTTTGTGGGTAGGGAACGTGTCTGTTTATTGTTGTATTGTACTCACCCAAGCGCTTAGTACAGTGCTGTGCACGCAGAAAATGCTCAATAAATCCAATTGCATGAATGAATAAATGGGAATATGCTGTGCCAAGATGGACAAGGTAGCTAACAGATTATGGTTCTGAAGTAATGGCCTAGGAGAGTGGCACTTGTGGATTGAAGTTGCACTCATCCACGATCTCCTAATGTGATGAGCTGACTTTAACAAACTTTTGGGGGAAAATAGGACAATTAGGGAGGGAATTTCTACTGCGCCCCCTTCCCTCTCCTTGGTCCCTACCCACAGAGACTGTTGTTCATCAGTGGTAGAGAAAGGGGCATGAGGAAGGAGAGCCAGTTGTTGGGGTTTTCCACTCCCATCCACCTCCCTAAATCCCTCTTCTAAAAACAGCTGAATTCTACATTGGGACAGAGAAGAGTTTATTTTCATTTTCTTGGTCCCTTTCAGATGATTCTTGCGGCCCTAAGTGCTATTGTAGACACCGCTCGAAACTTCCAAATGGGTTTTAAAACGTCTCAATTGTTTCGTATTGAATGTATTCCAGGAAAGAAACTGAAAGACACACACACACAAAACCTGGTTTTTAAAATGTTTCTTAATTGCACAGAAGAGAAACTTGAAGTAGTTGCTTATGAGAATAGGGAAGTGAGGAAGCTATCGTCTGTCTCAAGATACAGAACAGCTGTTTGTACAGCAGCCTCAACTGTGTGAGGGAAGATTGCCTCCCTGCTGAACTGCACACTTTACGTCAGCATGATTTGACAGTCTTTATTTTTCTCTGGTTGGTGGGTTATTTTGGAGTGGGGAGATTTCAGCATAGCTCATGATGGTGATGGTATTTATTAAGCACTTACTCTGTTCCAAGCACCGTTCTAAGCGCTAGTGACGGTAGATGGATGGAAGATTCTTTCAGCTCTGTAGCAGTTGGCTGTGTTTCCCTTACCTTGAAATGACTGTCCACATGAAAATGATTCTTATTCTTAGGTCTTGGTTTGGTATGAAGTCAAAGACTGACTAATCTTTCTATCAGTTTATCATTCATTTTAAATTCCTTTGTATCTCTCCTTTAAAACTGATCCAAACGCTGCTCTTGGCCCCATGACAAATTTCACTTGTGCTTGATGAAAGAGAATTGGAAAAGATTAGAGGATGCAGTTTTTTATACTCCATGTATGTACTGGAAAAGAAAACCATTGTACTGCCAAAAATTTGTACCCTTATCTGGCTGCTCCTTCTCTGTGACTGAAGTGATTTACTGCTAGTTTTGGGGAGTTTCACAGAGTACTCAGTTCTGCCGGGAGATATGTTTTCAGTACGTCATTTAGCTAGAGTCGGGTTAGGGAATTAGGGGCCGACCATCTGACTTGGCAAGCCTGATGAAATATAGCGGGCTGCAGTGTTGGAAGAAATTTATGCACCCTTGTGAACCAAGGGGCAGAGTTTGCCCATTAGGACATCGTCATAAGAAGAGTTTTCTTATACGGTGGTTTGGGCAAGAATGCTAGAGAAAAGGGGGAAGTTACCGAATTTAAGGATTTGTGCCTAGGTGCTACTGGGGAGAGGGGGATGGTGAGTAGCTGAGTGCTTAGCTCACTTGGCTTCTCTAGTGCTAACCTTCTCACTGTACCCGACCTTGTCTATCTCACCGCCGACCTCACCCACGTCCTGCTTCTGGCCTGAAACGCCCTCCCTCTTCACATCCGGCAGACGATTGCTCTTCCCCCCAATCCCCACCTTCAAAGCCTTAATGAAGGCCCATCACCTCCAAGAGGCCTTCCCTGACTGAGCCCCCTTCTCCGGTTCTTCCTCTCCCTTCTCCGTCATCCTAACTTGCTCCCTTTATTCATAACCACCCCCCAGCCTCACAGTACTTACGTTCGTATCTGTAACTTTATCTCTATGAATGTCTGTCTCCCCCTCTAGACCGTAAGCTCGTTGTGGGCAGGGAACGTGTCTGTTACATCGCTCAGTTGTGCTCTCACAAGATCTGCACACAGTAACCATTCAGTAAATAGGATCGACTCACGTAGGTGAAGTGAAAGTGCTAAAGTGGCAGTGAAGGGAGGGTATGTGGGTGGGGGAAAATGAGACTGAACAGTGAAGGCCTCCTGGAGATGTAATTCGAGAAGGTCTGTGCTGCTGAGAGGAGCAGGGGTTTGCCAGATGCGAAAGGGGAGTTCCAAGCTGGAGGGAGGACGGGAGCAAGAGGTCAGCGGCAGGAAAAAGCCAGAGTTAAATCCAGTGAATAGGTTGGCTGGGTTTACTCGGTAGTGGCCCCAAAAGCCTTATCAGTCGCCCTCGGTTCTGCCACCACGAAACTAGATCTGTTCTCTGCGGGCTTCTTGGTGCTGGGGACTCCTGACCGTCAGTGGTGTTTATCGAGCACTTAATGTGTGCAGGGCACTGTCCTAAGCACTCGGGCGGGTACAACCAAGCAGTATAATAGATGAGTTCCCTGCCGCCAGTGAGCTTACAGTCTAGTCCGTGGCTTAGTGGATAGAGCACAGGCTAGGGAGTCTGAAGGACTTGGGTTCTAATCCCAGCTCTGCTGCGTGTCCGCTGTGTGAGCTGGGGCAAGTCACTCCACTTGCATGCCTCCCTCATCTGTAAAATGGGGAATGAGACTGTGAGTCCCATGTGGGACAGGGACTGTCCCCAACCTGATTAACTTGTATCTACCCCAGTGCTTAGCACAGTGCTTGACCGGTAGCAAGCGCTTAACTCATGCCATCCTCATTACTATTATCACTGTTACTATCATTAGTCACGATCAGGCATGGGAACAAAACATGCTCCAGGGGGCTCAGCCCATCCAACACACTGGGCAACCGGCTCGTTCTGCCTGTAGCGTAGAAGTCCTTCTTGTAATTCACTTCTGAAGCCCTGTGGCTCAAGTTTCAACGTCCCCCTTTGGTTTTCTTTGTAAATGCATTTGAAGGCCAGCCATTTGACAGCACCATATGCCACCACCTACTGTCGAAGCTGCCATTTGCGGTCGCTCCCTGCCTGGGCCGCTTCTGTGCCAAAGGGCTCCGAAACCAAAGCGTCAGAAGCGGAAGTTAAAATAGATCTCTTTCTTGCACCTGCAGGTAGGTGTTACCTCGAAAGATGTAAATTCCTCAGTTTGCAAATTCTAGGTTTTTCTCCCTATGAGCTAATAGAATCAGTCGGGCTTGAAGGGGGCTGTCAGTCTGGCGTGGACCTTTTACTTATTTCTGTCTATTTTTGGTTCCGGCTTTGATTTTGTAAAGATTGGTAGCCCCATAAGATGACTGCCCGTTGGAGTTTAAGGGAGATGATTGGGTGTTTGGTAATTACTTGATATTCTGGGGTTTGGGATACCTCTCGCCATTCCTTCTGCAAATTTAGTTGAACACGATCCTGGGATTCAGCGGGGTCTCGGAGTGGTCTTCTGCGCCAGGCCCCTGCCTCCGTGCCGGTGAATAAGTAGAACCATCTCAGACCAGTTCTTTCCTTGCCTTGAGAGAGCCTCCCTTAAGAGGCAAGCAGTGAGAAGCTGTGTAGTCAGGGGTTGTGAAGCCGGGATCTGGTAGTCCAGCCAACTGCCTGCTCCTGGCTGGACCCTGATCGTCAGGATCCCCCATTCACCTGGGCCTACATTTTGCTGGTGTTCACTTAAAAATGATATTTTTGAAAGTGACACCAACTCTTCTTTCAGCACTGGTGGCTAAACTTGGTGACCTCAACACTTTTACCTTCTTATAATTTTGTCCTAGTTACCTTATTAATTTTGGGCCATATAATCAATCGTATTCATTCAGTTGTATTTATTGAGCACCTACTGCATGCGAAGCACTGTTCTAAGCGCCTTGGAGAGTACAATAACACTCATGCATTCCTGGCCCCCAACCAATTTACAGTCTAGAGGGGAAGTCTACAAAACTCATTCACACAGAAATTACCCTAGAAAACAAGACAGATTTAGCAGGAGATCGGCACATATTTTCGTTGTGCTGGGAAAACACTGTTACAAGTATTTCGGGAGCATCTCATTAATCAGTCCATCGGTGCCGAATTGTACAGTGCTCTGCACATAGTAAGCGCTCAATAAATACTATTGAATGAATGAATCAGTGGTATTTATTGAATGCTTACGGGGTGCAGAGCACTGTATTAAGGACCTGGGAGAGTACAGTGCAGTTGAACGATTTTTCCTTCTGTAAATTGGAGGACCTTTAGTTTATCCCGGTGCGGGTCCTCCCTGTTGTGGATTAGCTGTGCCCTTCCGACAGCCCCCTAGACTGTAAGCTCGCTTTGGGCAGTGAATGTGTCGGTTTATTGTTGTGTCGTACTCTCCCAAGCGCTCGGTACAGTGCTCTGCACCCAGGAAGCGCTCAGTAAGTACAGTTGACTGACCGACTCACAAGCCCGGGAGGGGGAAGCCTCGGATTTCCAGCCTTTGTGACCAGAGTCCCGATGTGTTCAAGGAGTTTGGGTGATGGCAGCCCTGACCACCCAACTGGAGGGTTTTCAGCTAGGGTGGTCCACCCTGACCAAGATGGTATCTGTTAAGCGCTTGCTATGTGCCAGGCACCGCGCTAAGCACTGGGGTAGATACAGGCTAATCAGGTTGAACACCGTCCCCGTCCCACATCCGTTTGTTCAGTTGTATTTATTGAGCGCTTACTGTGTGCAAAGCACTTTACTAAGCGCTGGGAAAGTACACTTCAGCAATAAAGAGGGACAATCCCTGCCCACAGCGGGCTCCCAGTCTCAAATATGGGGCTCACCTGAATCCCCATGTTCCAGGAGAGGGAACTGAGGCACAGAGAAGCGAAGTAACTTGACCGAGGTCGCACCGCAGACAAGCAGTGGATCTGGGATTCGAACCCGTGATCTTCTGACTCCCAGAACCAAGCGGTTCCCTGCCTTTGCCTCTCAGGTTGAAGGTTGGAGCAGTAGCCAACCTCCCAGAGACCTCCAACCCTCTCCACACGACCCGTTTTCTTTACTTTTCTTTGCCTCTCAGGTTGAAGGTTGGAGCAGTAGCCAACCTCCCAGAGACCTCCAACCCTCTCCACACGACCCGTTTTCTTTACTTTTCGCAACTTAGTCAAATGTTCGCCCATTTGACTGACCTGAAAAACTGACCTGAAAAATGGGACTCCCCTGAACCGCTTGCGTTTTCTCTGTCTCTTTCATCGTCAAAGTAGTTTCCACAGCCTCTAGATAGGGGTTAGAGTATTTAAAAAACAAAAAATCTCTCCAATGGAACCAAAGCTGTGAATGTGATGGAACATTTTTCCTTTAGAATCAAGTTTTTAGTTGGTTAAAATGGCATTATTGTGCCCTCTCCTGGCTCCAGTGTGGTTCTACACTCTCTGTGCCCTGCAAATTGCCTTAAACACTGTACGAAAATGCTAAATACGTCAACTGAATCCCGAGGGATTATTTTTGCAATATTCCTCCCCGATGTGGTGTGTGTGGTGCAGTTTCTCGGTACCTGGGGCTGCAGGAATAGATTTCAAGTTCTGTCTCTACTTTCCTAACACACTAGGACTTTCCTTTTGTCAGTTGCTGTAGTGTAATTTCCCAAGCGCTTAGTACGGTGTTTTGCGCACGGTCCACGCTCAATAAATCCGATCGAATGAATGAATGAACTAACCAAAGAAGTCATTTCGGGCCTCCCTCTGAAATGAGGCAATCGGCCTGTCCTAGGTTAATCACTAATACTTACTGAGCGTTTAGTGAGTGCAGGGTGCTGATTAAGTGCTTAGGAGAGTGCAACCGAACAATATAACAGATTCCTTGCCCACAGTGAGTTTACCGTTTAGAAGGGGAGGTGGATATTACTAGAAATAAATGAATTACAGACATGGCCATAAGTGCCTCGGGCTGGTTGGGGGCCTTAGGGGTGAACAAAGGGTGACATAGAAGGGGTGATAAAGGAGCATTTAGGGAAGACCTCTTGGAGGAGTTATGCCTTCAGTGAGGTTTGGAAGGTGGGGAGAGGAATAGATACGAGAAGGGGGGGCGTTCCAGGCCCGAGGCAGGATGTGGGTGAGAGGGTGGGTGAGAGATGGGAGATCCAGGTACAATGATTAGGCTGGTATCAGAGGAGCTAAGTTCAACAAATACTTTGTCTGCCTTCGGGACCAAGGAGTGACTAATCCTCTGTATAGCTAGCCATCCCAGCAAGGGGCAGAGAGCTTTTGAGATAGATAAGGCCCCAAACAAACAGATAAGCCAATAGAAGCACCTAAAGGCAGTGACATCATTTGTTTGGGGGATAATCTCAGGCAACATTTCTTAAACCCTGGTTTAACCCAGCCTCAGAGAAAGGAAGAAAATCACAGAGACACTGAATCTGGGAAAAGCAGCGTGGCCTAGTGAAAAGAACTGGGGTCTGGGAGTTAGGGGACCTGGCTTCTGATCCTACCTGATTAGCTGCTATCTACTTCAGTGCTTTATATAGTGCCTAGCACATTCTAAGTGCTTAACAGATAGCACTGAAAAAAAAATAGGTTCTTTACCTCGATCAGGGAGTTTGTCACTCTGGGCTTGAATATTAACTCCTATTTTAAGGTCCATGTCATCAATATGTCATATTCAGTCTCCTTGCTAACCTCCCAGCCTCCTGTCCTCCCGACTCCAGTCCATACTTCATTCTGCTGCCCTGTCTTCAGAACACGTCACCCTCCTCTTCAAAAAACTCCAGTGGTTGCCCATCCACCACCGCGTCAAACAAAAACGCCTCACCAGTGGCTTTAAAGCACTCCATCACCTTGCCCCCACCTACTTCACCTCGCTACTCTCCGACTACAACCCAGCCCACACACTTTGCTCCTCTAACCTTCTTCACTGTGCCTCGATCTCGCCTATCTCCCGCCAACCCCTTGCCCCATCCTGCCTCTGGCCTGGAATGCCCTCCCTCAAATTCAACATACAATTACTCATCCTCCCCTCTTCCCCCCAAGCCTTATTATTGAAGGCACATCTCCTCCAAGAGGCCTTCCCAGACTAAGCCCCACCCTTCCTCATCTCCCACGCCTTTTTGCGTCACCCTGACTTGTTCCCTTTGCTCTTCCTGCCTCCCAGCCCCACAGCACTTAAGTACATCTGTAATTTTATTTATTTGTATTCACGTCTGCCTCCCCGCCTCTACACTACAAGCTCATTGTGGGCAGGGATTGTGTCTCTTTATCATTGTATTATTTACTCGCAAGTGCTTAATATGGCAAAGCACAGAATAAGCGCTCAATAAATATGATTAAATGAGTGAGTCAATGAATGAATGAATTCAATCATTGACGGAGGGTTCTGACCTTTATCCTGCTAATTTTCAAGAGAAGGCTTCCTTGATTTAAAAGAAAACTAAACCTTTTTCCCTTCTGGAAATTCCAGGAAGGCTCTTCAAGCCTGACATGGATCTCCTAGTCACCGATCTTCAGCTAGCTGAGGCAAAAAGGCATTTGATGCCTGTTGATTTAAGTTTCTGCTCGATTTGTGTCTAACCAAATTAACTAATGTGGTGTCACCTGGCGAGTTAGTTAGCCTTAATGCCACCAGGTGGTCGAATGGGGTTCTAGATTGTATTCTCTCTGTCTTGGTGTGTCTGGTTTGACTCCTTCCTCAGGCAGTAGAGTTCCAAGAAGACTGACTAGCCCTAGCTGCTTAGGCCTTTTTCTTCAACCAACTGAACACCGTAGAGGGTCCCCTAACTGAGCCCCACGCCTTTAAAATGTTTTTTCTCCCATGGAGAATGGCCAGAAAAAGCAATAACTAAGCGTCACCAGGGGCCAGATCCTGTTTTGTTTGTCGTTCCCCAGCCTCCTTTAGGCGTTAGTGACAGCAGGACTGCAATTAAGGTGAAGGTCCGTACTCCCCTTCCACCACTTCTCTGGGCAATTGAGGGTCAGATGGACTGCCCTGACAAGCCTGTCCATCCATTAAACAGGTACGGCCCGGGAAGCTGTCCCCCCAGCTTCACCCCGACCTAGAGGGTCCACCCGCGGGGCTCAGGACTATAGGAGCGGTCTCCGTGTGATTTCTCTCCCCGGCACCTCCGAGTCTGCCACAGAGGGGCCGCCGTGCCCCGTGAACTGGACACCGGAAAAGGTTGGTATGAGATTGATCTGAAATTCTCTGGCTCTTGTCCAGACCCGCCCCCCCCACTTCAAGGTAACCATTTTTCCTCCCTAGAAGCATAGAAATAATCGCTTTGAATGTTTTCAGGTTGTAGGTGAACGATAAGTTTTCATTCGCTTTTGTGCAGGGCTTTGGGGTACTTGGGAAGCTGGCGATGTTTTGAAACCTTGTCCTATGGGATTTTGAGGACAGGTACTTCTGACACTGTTGAAAACCGTAGTTATCTCACAGAGGTTTCCTCCAGTCTGTACATCCTTAGCTGATGACCGTCTGTGTCAAATTGTAAAGCGATAAGTTTTCATTCGCTTTTGTGCAGGGCTTTGGGGTACTTGGGAAGCTGGCGATGTTTTGAAACCTTGTCCTATGGGACTTTGAGGACAGGTACTTCTGACACTGTTGAAAACCATAGTTATCTCACAGAGGTTTCCTCCAGTCTCTACATCCTTAGCTGATGACCGTCTGTGTCAAATTTTCACAGGATTGCATTCTTGTTTGTGTTGATGTTGGGTCTTTTAGTATTTGACTAGCAGACCTACATTCTGTGTGTGTATGTATGTGTCTTTGTGGTTTGTTTTTTTAAGGTTATTTAAGCACTTACTATGAGCCAGGCACCCTTCTAAGCACTGGGGTAGATACAAAGTCAGGAGATGGGAAACAGTCCATATCCCATAATGGGGCTCCCAGCCTTAATCCCCATTTCACAGATGAGGAAATGGAGCCCCAAAGAAGTGAAGTGACTGGCTCAGGGTCACACAGCAGACAAGGGGCAGAGTCAGGATTAGAAGCCAGATCCTTCTGACCCCCGGGCCCGGACTCTAGCCACTGGGCTGTGCTGCTTCTCTAAGTAACCGATAAGAGTTATCATTTTGCCCAGTGATAGGTGGAAATGGGAGATGGGGCTGGGGAAGAGCAGAGCCCCACTCTGGTGCCCGGTCATGTTTGTCACCAGTTGGCATTGGCAAGAAGTGGCAAAGGGGGACCGCTTCCCCCACCCGGCTTGTGTTCCAGCTGCCGCACCTCTTCCGGGGGTCCCTGCCTCTATCATGGTGTTCTCGAAGCGGAGGCGGGGCTGAGGCAGTGGCCTGTGGGGATGTGGTCGATTGCCTTCCGTGGCGGAAGGGGATGTAGGCCCTGCTGTCGCTCCCTAACCTCCTCTAGTCTGAAAGGACTAACCCCGTTTTCACCACCTGTCTGCTGTGTGAACTTGGACAAGTCATTTCACTTCTCTGTGCCTCAGTTTCCTCATCTGGAACATGGGGATTAACTACCTCTTGACCCTCCTGCTTGAACTGTGAGCCCCGTATGGGACTGGGACTCTCCAACCTGATGACTCCGCCACTGCTGTGTGACTTTGGGCAAGTCATTTAATGTCTCTCTGCTTCAGTTACCTCATCTGGAAAATGGGTATTAAAACTGTGAGCCCCGTGTGGGACAACCTGATTACCTTGTATCTCCCAGCTCTTAGAACAGTGCATGGCACATAGGAAGCGCTTAACTAATGCCAAATTAGTATTATTATCCCGGTGCTTATGGTGCAGTGCTTGGCACAGAGTAAGCACTTAACCAGTATCATTAAAAAAAAGACGGGGATTTCACTCACCTGGCCCAATCTGTGGGAAAAGCCAACACAGTCTAATGCTCTACATACTAGGTGCACCCGCACAGCCACTCCGCCCTTCCCCATTTTTCTGTTTAATGATTTTTTTTTTTGAGTAAAAAGTACAACATGATTTCTGACCCTTCGCTTGATGTGGTCAGAGTATTTATTCCAAAGAGAGCTTTATCCCAAAGCCGAGGGGGAAGATAATATCCCTCAGAGAAAGAGAGAAGATAAAGAGGCATAGGAGTCCAGGACAGATTTCGGGAGCTGTGTGCCCAGTTGATAGATGATGTGCAGCAAGGAATCAGCAAGAAAAGAACCAAGACAAGGCCATTCGGTTGGGGGCTAGGTTATCATGCCAAGTTCCCAACAGGGGTATGTATTGAGTACCTACTGAATGCCAGGTACCACACTAATTAATAACCTCCATCCTAAGTGTCGTTTCAATGTGGAAAGAGCGGGTGCCAATGTTAAAGAGGAGCTACCTTCCTAACATAAACGGAATGAGAAGCCTTACTAACTTTTCTCCGGGCAAGGCATTCAAAAGGAATAAAAGAGATGTGATACCCGGCCAGAGTTCGAAAGGGGACTCTGCCACTTTGAAAAGACTCTCCAGAATCATTTCGCGTGTCTACTAGAAAATATTTTAATTGGAGATAGAATTTTTGAAGTGTGAGGAATAAATTCAAACCGATGTAATACTACTAAGATTCACATGGGGGGAAAAAATCCAAACTCTATCATCCACCCAAACAGATCATTGAACGGTACCCTTCGGGCATTTGGGATTCACCCCATCTTCTGCTCTGCAGTGCTTTGTGAATAAATTATTCATTTATGTTAATGTCCTTCAGTCTAGAGGGGGCAGGGAATGAGTCTGCCAGCTGTGTTGTATTGTACTCTTCCAAATGCTGAGTAATGCAGTAAGCTTTCAATAAATACCATCGATTGATCCATCCCAATCCTCTTCAATCTCGCAGCTGCCTTGGACCCTGCAGACCAACCCCTTCTCCTAGAAACGTGATCCCACCATGGCTTCCCTGTCTCTGTCCTCTCTTGGTTCTCCTCTTATCTCTCTGGCCATTTCTTCTCGGTCTCCTTTGTGGATTCCTCCTCCCTCCCACTCCCTACCTGTGGGGGTCCCTCAAGGTTCAGTTCTGGGTCCCCTTCTGTTCTCCTTCTACACCCACTCCCTTGGAGAGCTCATTTGCTCCTGTGGCTTCAACTACTATCTCTATGTAGATGATGCCCAAATCTACATCTCCTGCCCTAATCCCTCTCCCTCTCTGCAGTCTTGCGTTTCTCTCTTGCTTTCAAGACATCTCTACTTGGATGTCCTCCCGTCACCTCAAACTTAACACATCCAAAACAGAGCTTCTTATCTTCCCGCCCAAACCCTGTCCTCCCCTTGACTTTCCCATCACTGTAGGCGGCATCACCATCTTTCCTGTATCACAAGCCCGTAACCTTGGCGTTATCCTTGACTCTGCTTTGTCATTCAGCCCACATATTCAGACAGTCACCAAATCCTGATGGTCCCACCTTTACAACATCGCTAAAATCCACCCAGACTGCTGCCACGTTAATACAATCACCATCCTACCCCTCCTGGATTACTGCATCAGCCTCCTTGCTCACCTCCCAACCTCCTGTCTCTCCCCCATCCAGTCCATACTTCACTCTGCTGCCCGGATCATTTTTCTACAAACACATTCAAAAATGTCACCCTCAAAAAACTCCAGTGGTTGCCCATCCACCTCTACATCAAATAGAAACTCCTCACCATTGGCTTTAAAGCTTTCCATCACCCTGTTCCCTCCTACGTCACCTTGTTTCTCTTCTACAACCCAGCCCACACACTTTGTTCCTCTAGAGCTAATCTCCTCACTGTGCCTCCATCTTGCCTGTCTCGCCACTGACCCCTCGCCCACATCCTACCTCTGGCCTGGAACACCCTCCGTCCTCAAATCCGAGAGAAAATAACTCCCCTCCGCCCCCCCCCCTTTTCAAAACCTTACTGAAGGCACATCTCTTTGAAGAGGCCTTCCCAGACTAAACCCCACTTTTCTTCATCTCCCACTCCCTTCTGGGTCGCCCTGACTTGCTCCCTTTGCTCTCCCCCCCCCCAGGCCTTAGCTCTTATCTGTAATTTTCTTCATTTGTATTGATGTCTGTCTCCACCCCTCTCCCTCCCCACCCCAGACTGTAAACTCGCTGTGGGCAAGGAATGTCACTGTTTATTGTTGTATTGTACTCTCCCAAGCGCTTACTACAGCGTTCTGCACACAGAAAGCGCTTAATACGATTGAATGAATGAAGGACCCACCCTCACTTCCCCGGCCTTCCTTTAGGAGATTTGGGCTTACTTATGGGGAACCAGCTTTGCACAACTAGATGAAGAGACCCTTCACCCAAACCAGCACTAGGAGAAGGAGAGAAATCTTTCACCCTACCAAGGGAACTCAAAGAAGTGGGGTGAGGTGGTTGAAGGTGGTGTGGGGAGGGGGAGGTGGTACTCTACTCTTTCCAGGATCCTCCCTTACTGGTTCAAGAGGTCAAAGTCAGTTTCTTTGCTTCCTGGGAAATGCAATAATAGAAAAAATAATAATTGTATCTGTTAAGAAGAAGAATGATGATGGTATTTAAGTACTTTAAGTGCTTACTGTATTCCAAGGCACAGTACTAAGTGCTGGGGTGGATGCAAGCAAATTGGGTTGGGCACAGTTCCTGTCCCAGATGGGATTCGAGGTCTTCATCCTCATTTTACACATGAGGTAGCTGAAGGCACAGAGATGTTAAGTGATTTGTCCAAGGTCCCACAGCACATTTTCTGCAGTTCTTTTGGCAACTGTCACCAGGACCTTTTGGAAAATTTGAACATAAATTTAGCCCAGATTAGCAGCTAGACTTGTAGTTCTTCAAGGAGGGAGTGAAAAGGGAAAGTTTAAAGAATGAAGGGATTTGGTGAGGGGAGATTCTCCCTGTTTCCTCAAACATTTAATAAAACATGACCGGATGATTGAACATGTGGAAAAGCTTAAAAAGTGCCCCAGTTGGTTATTTGGTGGGAAGTTGAGAGCAAACTGTCAAGTAAATTGTTTGTAAAGAAAGGAGACAAGGTATACTTTAGCTAAATAGATATATCTCTCTCTATATATCTATATATGTATACTACTCTGTTTCTCTGACCACCATGAGATTACAGCACAAGAAGCCTTTATGGAATGATCTGTGTGTAAGTAGGTTCTAATCGAAAAGGCGAAAACTACATTTTGGTCTATAGATCGATCCATGGAATTGGTCTGTTTTGCCTGCGCTTTTTGAATGGCATTTAATTGAATCTTGGGCTGGTCCCAAGAATAATTGTTGGACCCAAGCATTGAAATGTTTACATTTAATCAAAAACAAAACCAGCACTGAGTGGACAAGGGCAAGTCATTCGAAAATGGCCAAGCGGGTGTTGCCTAATGGCTGGGCAGATGAATATCTGGGGCAGTAGCGTGATATAAGAAAAGTGACGAATGGTCTTCCCTGTGTCATGAGGCTGGCGGATAACCATGTATTGTGAGGCACCAGTAGCCATTATGATTTTTAGCCCATATTGGTGCAAATGGGAGACAAGCCCTTGAGTTCCTTCAAAGGAGCCCAGGGAGGGTGGTGAGAGTCTTGTGACAGAGTCTGAGGGAGTAATTTTTTAAAATTTGTCTCTCGCCAGCAGGTTTCTGATGGAAGCTTTGTTTGGTGACCAAAGTGTTTGTTCAGCCTTAGGCTCTTATTAAAAGACTTTTCTGTAAATAAACGCGATAGAACAGTTACTGGTGTTTTGGACTCTTCAGTCTACTCAAGGGGCAGAGATACCATGTAATCTGGACCCTACATAATTACTTGCTTCTCCCTTCTGCCAGTCATGCTTTGTTTGGTATTTAAGTGTGGACTAATCTGCAATTATCCTCCCACTCTCTTGGAGAAGGGCAGGGTGTAGGCATCATTTCAGCATTTTTTTTTTCTGTTTGTGTGTTGTGTTTTTTTAATAAGTAAGAGGAGAAGAGTTGAGGGTTGTTTGGCCGTAAATCAAACGTGCCAACGAGCCATTTGCATCGTGGCAGGAAAATGACGTATCAGAAAGGCCTTCCGCCCACCGACCACAGCCGACACAGTAGTTGATGACTTCGGTAGTCCTTGCCCTACCGTCTGGCTGCTTTCCTTTTTTTATGATATTTGTTAAGCACATACTATGTGCCAGGCACTGTGCTAAATGCTGGGTAGATACAAGCTTATCAGGTTAGACACAGTCCCCATCCCACGTGGGGCTCACAGTCTTAATCCCCATTTGACCGATGAGGTAACGGGCATGGAGAAGTGAAGAGACTTGCCCAGAGTCACACAGCCGACACATGGCGGAGGTGGGATTAATACCCGGGACTTTCTGACTCTCAGGCCTGTGCTCTATCCATTGGGCCATGCTGCTTCTCACCCGGGGTTTGTTTTCCCGCTTTGGTCTTGTTCAACGTACACAAAGTTCGTAAGGTGACGATTATGCTTTGAAGCTTCCCTGGTCCAGAAATTACCTGAAGGACAAATGTGTCTACTGTTGTGTTGTACTTTCCCAAGCGTTTAATACAGTCCTTGGTACACAGTAAGCGCTCAATAAATGAGATTGAATGAAGGAGTATTCAGGAAAATGTTTTGTAGGGTTACCACTGGGCCAAGAAGAGAATAATGCTGAAGGGGAAAGGCTGATTTCAAAAGAATATGTGAAAGTGGGAGAAGGGGATGTATCCTGGCAGCACAGCGAAGGTGAAATGGCCAGTCCATTTCGTGGACGGCTGATTTTCGTACCATGGGGCAGAGATTGCAGAGGACCAAATAAACCAAACAGAAACAATTAATTACTCGGCGTGGCATGTTATGCCGTTGAAAACCAGGACTGCATCCCTGTCCTGCCTGGGGGGCGTCAGACCCTCCGCAACCCTCTGGGACATGCAACCTGCAAATTCCAGAATCCTCAGGCACCTTAGGGCTAAGCCTGTTTCAGGTCACATGGGGAAGTACAGTTTTTTAAAGCAGCAAAAGGATCTTGAGCTCACTGGTCTGATCTGAACAATCCCAATTCTGTGTGGTGTATTTTCCTAAAGTTGCCTCCAAAAATCTGATCTTTGCAGATCAATTGTTACTCTACAATCCAAGGGACTCTAAGATCATAGAAATTCATCCAGTTTTCAACGGACCAGGTTTAAGGATTGAGATCTGCCCTTATTTGGAGGATGAGAGGATAAGGTTGGGAGTTAGATTTGTGTTTTTTTTACTTACCACAGAGGTTCTGTGCTATAAATGTTGTGAAATGTGAAGGTGGGTCTGTCTGAATGGTCTAATGGGGTCCCTTTTTAATTTTTTTCCCCAGATTTGCAGAAGAGGAACATGGCCCAAGAAACTAACCATAGCCAAGTGCCTATGCTCTGTTCTACTGGCTGCGGGTTCTATGGAAATCCTCGGACGAATGGCATGTGTTCAGTGTGCTACAAAGAACACCTCCAAAGACAGAATAGCAGTAATGGTAGAATTAGCCCACCTGGTAAGTCCTTCCTTGTTTGCGCTTGAAGCATCTAGGTGAGGAAGATTATAAAAAGCCTCTCCTTCTCCCTGGAAGATGTCCAAATAGCAGTGGCCTGAACTCGACAGATAACAACCGGGTGGGGAAGGAATGTGGGTGTGTTGGGAAGGTAGAGAGACTGGGGAATCCCTGGCAGGTGGAGGCCAACTTGGGGATGTCGCAGAAGAAAGCCCGGTGGGATTTTGGCATTGAGTCTTCAGGAAGAAGGAACAGAAATGGGTGGGGGGGCACCAGTGGGAGTTTGTGGGATTTTCATGCTGCGAGGAATGCTGGGCTTAGAGGGCTGGGAGGTTCAGAGCTCAAACCAGAGAGAAGGGGAATATATCCACGGCTGAGCTTGTGGCTTGAGACGAGAAATGGGTGTCAGTGTCTGGCCCAACACAGAAAAGGCACCCAGGGAGCTGAGTGTGGCATTCATTCATGCAATCGTATTTATTGAGCACTTCTGAACACTTACACTTTCCTAAGCTCTTGGAATGTACAGTTTGGCAACAGATAGAGACAATCCCTGCCCAACAACGGACTCACAGTCTAAAAAGGGGGACAGCAAAACAAAAGTAGTCAGGCATCAATACCATCAAAATAGATAAATAAAATCATAGATATATCCACATCATTAATAAAATAGAATAATAAATAATATATCCAAATATGCACAAGTGCTGTGGGGAGGGGAATGGGGTAGAGCAGAGGGAGGGAGTAGGGGGAATGGGGAGGGGAGGAGGGAGAGGAAGGGGGCAGCGTCCCCCCAGGAGGACCAGAGCGGGCGATGGCTGGAGGAAATGAATGGCAAGGAGCTCGTTGTCCCGGTCATTCATTCGGTCATATTTATTGAGCGCTTACTGTGCGCCAAGCATTTGGGAGAGATCAGTATAGCAATAAACAGACACATTCCCTGCCCGCAACAAGCTTACAGTCTAGAGTCAGGCCCAATCTACAGTCCCAATCAGGTTCCAGCCCTGACAGAGCAGGGGAGGATGCTTGACCCAAACCTTCCCCAGATTCGGCTTAGCCCGAGGAGGAGACACCCTGAAGGGCATTTTCTCCCCGCCTCTGTCCCAGGTTGTTTTGGAAGGGCAGATGAAGAGGTTCATCTCGCCCTTACATTCCAGTTTCTGCCCCCAGGTATTGGAAGAGCTTCGGCATGGCTTGGCGTTCTCCCAAGCAGCCCTCGAGCAGTGTTTCCATGAGGCAGTGTCAGCACCTTCCCCGTGTGGCAATTCATTCATTCGGTTGTATTTATTGAGCACCTCTTGCGTGCAGAACACTAGCCTCAGCGCTTGGAAAGCACCATTCAGCAACAGAGACAATCTCTACCCCACAACGAGCTGACAGTCTAGAAGGGGATAATGATAATTGAGGTATTTAAGCGCTTACTGTGTGCCAGTCACTGTACTAAGCATTGGGGTGGTTACAAGCAAATGGGGTTGGGCACAGTCATTGTCCCACGTGGGGCTCCCGGTCTCAATCCCCATTTTACAGACGAGAGAACTGAGGCTCAGAGAAGTGAAGTGACTTGCTTGAGGTCTCACAACAGATGAGAGGCGGAGCGGGATTAGAACCCACGACCTTCTGGGTCCCGGGCCCATGCTCTATCCACTGTACCAGGCAATTGTCACCTCATGGAAAACAACAGTCTGAGGAGGGCTTGGATTTTGCCTGCCGGTGCCAGATGTCACAGAAGAGAAAGGAGTTTCCCTGTGCTAACCTGGGTGGCTGGAGGGGTCCATTTTCTCGTCGGCTGTCATTCCAAATGGACTTTGGGTTTGGGACAGTGAGCTCGTTCAGGGCAGGGAATATGTCTGTCTTTTGTTATATTGAAGTCTTCCAAGCGCTTTAAGTACAATGCTTTGCACACAGTAAGTGCTCAATAAATACGAATGAATGAATGACTTGGTCTTAGGGTGGAGAAAGAAAGTGGGATGGAAAGATGCGTTCTTGTTTGGGACCCAGTGTGGATTAAAGGTGGGGAAGCATGGCAGGTGAGCCTGAATTTGGGTAGGGATTGTCTCTATCTGTTGTCTCTATCTGTTCCAAACGGTCAGTACGGTGCTTTGCACACAGTAAGTGCTCAATAAATATGACTGAATGAATGAATCCTGTTAGGCTGTGGTAGACATCCAGAGAACTGTTTCCCCTGCTCTAGACTGAGCTCACTGTGGATAGGGATTATCACTCTTTATTGTTGTATTGTATTTTCCCAAGTGCTTAGTACAGTGCTCTGTGCACAGTAAGCGCTTAATAAATACGACTGATGAACGAATGGACTCCCAGCTGACAGGAAGGGGAGCAGAAAGACCAAGAGGCAGCTGCAGATCTAAAATGAAGGGCCCATTTCCCGGAGAGCCTCCCAAGCCAGGCACCGCCTCCAGGAAGCAGCCATGTTTAGCAGTATGTTTAGTGTCAGGGCACCAGACAGGGACAGAGGGGAGGGATACCTGCTCGGCCTCACATCTAGTGGATTGAGCCCATACCTGAGTCGGAAGACTTCCCATCTCGCCTCCGCCACTTGTCAGCTGTGTGACCTTGGGCAAGTCGCTAAATGCTCTGGGCCTCAGTTGCCTCGTCTGTAAAATGGGGATTGAGACTGTGAACCCCCTGTGGGACAGGGACTATGTCCAACCCCATTTGCTTGTTTCCACCCTAGCGCTTAGTACAGTGCCTGGCACCTAGTAAGCGCTTAACAAATGCCATCATTATTATTATGTCTCTTATTCCTTCCTGCTGCTGCTTCTGCCTCCAGCAGGTAAAAGCACCTGAGTTTAGGTGCGGGAGCTCTGAGTGGGCGAGAGGAATGGCTTTGGAAGATGTGACCGTGCCCAGTTTATTTTGGGGGTCCCCCTTATCAGGGACCGGCATTTCATGCTCCCCCATGGGAGCTCTGCCCACTCACCAGCACCATTTCTATTTATACTATTTAAGGAACGTTAGGCGGCTGCTGATTTTACAAAGAGTGTTGTGGTTTTTTTTGAAGCGGGGGCTGGCACACGAATATTGGCCCACAGGAAAGAGTTGATCACGCCTGGTTTTTGGAGGCGTCGCTCTCCCGGGGCAGTGCTCTGCCCTTGCGAAGCTAATTAAGGTCACATCTTCTCCTCGAGGCCTTCCCTGGTGAAATTCTCTTTTTTCCAGCTCCTTGTCCCTTCTGGGTAAAGGATCTGTGATCTTTGGACATTTGATATTGGCCCCACCTCAAACCCACAACCCTTATGTACATACCTTTAAATGACATATTATCAATTATTCATATGAATGGCTGTCTCCCCCTCTGGACCGTGAGCTCATTACGGGCAGGGAACGTGTCGGCTAATTCTGTTGTATTCATGCATTCCTTCATTCAGTCGTATTTATTGAGCAGTTCCTGTGCACAGAGCACTGTATTAAGTGCTTGGGAGAGGACAACACAGCAATAACCAGACACGTTACCTGCCCGCAACGAGATTACAGTCTAGAGATGGAGAGTATTGTGCTCACCCAAGTGCTTAGTACAGTGTTCTGCACATAGTAAGCGCTCAGTAAATACCATTGATCGATTACAAGAGATGCTGTGCAAACTGACGAGGCCAGATCTCCAGGTGCTCTTTAGGGCGTCCAGGGACTCACCTCACCCCAAGATGCAGTTCCCTAGGTGGGTAACGGCCGACTGTGGGTGAAACACTCCTTCCCCTGGGTGTTTGGAGGCGTGGGTAACCAGCATAACCCATTGCTCTGCCCAGATGTGCCAGGTCGCCCCTCAGTCCGCCTGGTCAGCTCTGTTCCCCCTGTCTCTGGTCCTGCCTGCACAGTGATCTCTGTGGCCCATGAGAAGCAGCGTGGCTCAGTGGTTAGAGCATGGGCCTGGGAGTCAAAAGAATCTAGGTTCTAATCCCAGCTCCACCACTCATCCGCTGGGTGGTCTTGGGCCAGTCACTTCACTTGTCCATGCCTCAGTTTCTTCATCTGGAAAATGGGAATTAATAATAACAATAATAATGATGTTATTTGTTCAGTGCTTACTATGGGCCCAGCACTATTCTAAGCGCAGGGGTAGATAGTAGCTAAGCAGTTTGGACACAGTCCCTGGCCCACATGGGGCTCCCAATCTTAATCCTCATTTTACAGATGAGGTAGCTGAGGCCCAGAGAAGTTAAGTGGCTTGCCCACGGTCGCAGAGCAGACAAGTGGCAGAACGGGGATTAGACCCCACATCCTCTCACTCCCAAGCCTGTGCTCTTTAGGGAAGCAGCGTGGTCTAGTGGAAGACCACATGGGCTTGGGAATCACAGGTCATGGGTTCTAATTCCGCCTCTGCCACTTGTCAGCTGTGACTTTGGGCAAGTCACTGCACTTCTCTGTGCCTCAGTTACCTCATCCGTAAAATGGGGATTAAGATTCTGATCCCCACCTGGGACAACCTGATTACCTTGTATCTCCCTCAGCGCTTAGAACAGTGCTTGGCACATAGTAAGCACTTAACAAATGCCATTATCATTATTATTATTATTATTACCACTAAGCCAAGACCCACTTGGGAGAGGGACTCTGTCCAACCCGATTTGCTTGTATCCATCCCAGTGCGTAGTACACGGTAAGCGCCTAACAAATGCTATCATTACTATTATGATGATTATCGTCATCAACTCATTAAAAATTCAAACAAATGACCCTGCTTCGGCCCCAAATTCCATATGTTGCCATACGGCAACGAAGCCTTTCGTTGGCAGCCAGAGAGTGGCATGGGTTTAGCGGACTGCCGCGAGGGTGGACTTCTCATCCTGGATTGGCCTCTTGAATTCCCTTGGACCTCAACTATTTCCTTATCTCTGCAGTGGGAATAATCCCAGCTCCCTCCTGGGGATTAACTGTCTGTTTAGGATTTACAGGCCGCATGGGATAAAACACCATTTTAAACTCTTCTTGTTAGGAGTTTCTGATGTGAGATTTATATAGTTTTTGTTTTTCACGTGATCATCGACATCATTGTTGTCTGAGCTCTTCCTAAGTGCGGGGCCCTGAACTAAGGAACAGGGAAGCAGCGTGGCTTAGTGGAAAGAGCCCGGGCTTGGGAGGCAGAGGTCATGGGTTCTAATCCCGGCTCCGCCACTCGTCAGCTGTGTGACTTTGGGCAAGCCACGTCACTTCTCTCTGCTTCAGTTGCCTCATCTGTACAATGGGCCCGTGAGCCCCATGGGGGACAACCTGATTACCTCGGATCTTCCCCCAGCGCATAGTACAGTGCTTGGCACCTAGTAAGCGGCTAACAGATACCATTGTCATCATCATGATGATGATGTTGGTATTTGTTAAGCGCTTACTATGTGCCGAGCACTGTTCTAAGCACTGGGGTAGACACAGGGGAATCAGGTTGTCCCACATCGGGCTCACAGTCTTAATCCCCATTTTACAGATGAGGTAACTGAGGCACCGAGAAGTTAAGTGACTTGCCCAAAGTCACACAGCTGACAAGTGCCCGAGCCAGGATTTGAACCCATGACCTCTGACTCCAAAGCCTGTGCTCTTTCCACTGAGCCACGCTGCTTCTCTAATAATAATCATTAGAGATTATTACAGTACAACTGAGTCCGTCTTACTCTTCCCCCGACTTGAGGCGAACGAGCTGGAATCGCCAAAAAACGGAATTTTCTCCTGCCGATGTGAGCGGTAGTCCTTACGGGAAAAACGTGGTGGCAAATGGATCTCGTTCTTTTAGATGAAATCGAGGGCGCGTTCGCAACCCGGAAATACTAACGTGAAACGCGGTACTCTTGCAGCAACCTCCGTAAATAGCCTGTCTGACTCTTTACCAGGTCAGTGCACGGGTGGCAGTGGCCCAGAGGAGCAGTCCACATTAGACTCCACATCATCCCCATCCATGCAGCCAAGGTAAACCGAGTCCCATCTCAGTCGGAAAAATGGTTCAGAGGAGAGGCCGAGCCCGGCCTCATAACGGGTTCTCATCCGGGAAGTAGCGTCGGCCCCGCCTGACGGTCCAGCGGGTAGAGAAGTCGGGTGGCCCACGGGCCCGAAAGTTGGAAAGATCTGGGTGCTAATCCCGGCTCCGCCGCCTGTCAGCTGCATGACCTTGGGCAAGTCACTTCTCTGTGCCTCTGCTACCTCATCCCTAAAATGGAGGTTAAGACGGGGAGCCTTGTGTAGGCCAGGGACTGTGTCCAACCCACTTGGCTTGAATCCACCCCAGCGCTTAGAAGAGTGCTCGGCACACAGGAAGCGCTTAACAGGTACCGCAGTTGTTGACATTAGAGCCCGGCCCTGGGAATCAGGGGACACGGCTTCTAGTCCCAGCTCTCCCCTTAACTGACAAACATGGGTGAAGACCACATTTACCCGTTGGCCGCCTTCTCGCCCGTCGTGCCCCAGGCCCCAGCGAGAACGTGACCAGCAGGGAGGAAGGAGCATGCGTGGCAGTGTGTAAGCGGCTTGAGCCATAATCAGGTCCTCGGCATGAGTTCTCGGTCCCCGAACCCAGGTTCACCCAGGAGGGCCCAGCTGGTATTTCCCTGGTGTATGGAGCGGGCAGAGCACTCTAGTAGAGGGGTTTGGGGGAGTACGTGGGAGGTACGTAGGGTCAGGCAGACCCAGGTTAGGTCTCAGAAACTGAGCGAGAGGGCTCCCTGTCTGTGGGATCCTACGGAGAATGACAGCCCAGCTCTGATTCTCTCCGCCTCCGTGCCTCGAGAGAGCTGGTGTCGGTCATGATGCTAGGAATCTGCCCTGCTCACCAACCTTTGGGAGATGGGAGATTTTGTCAGGGGCAATGTGCTTAAAAATAATTCTGCCGTTCCCAACTGAGATCAGTATAAATCCTGGGTGCCCTTTTACGTCTTTGGTTTTTATACCGCAGCAGTACGGGAAGGTTTCCAGATGGGCAGTTTAGCTCTTAACTTTCACTGGTGCCCTGGAAATGGACCCTAATTTGGGGCAGCGTTTAGATGACCGTTCTGCATGGAGTTAGGGAAGTGTTTCATTGTGTCTAAATGATAGATTTTATTTCAAGATCTAATCAGTCTTTGAAGACAGCGTCACTTAGGTTGCCAAGTAATAGCAAGCACTGTCATTGTAGTTTGAGGTGAATAACCTTCCTAGTGAAATTGTCCTGCCATTTAGCATAGAAGTGGAAGTTCTATATATTGCCAGTGGCAGCTGGTATTTCTCAAACCCCAACGGTGTACCGTGGAAAAATGCCCAGGTGGGTGTTTAGTGGATTATAATCCCCGGATTTGAGGTCAGCTACGGGAAACTAGCCTTTCCATGATGATAGCATGGATTCTATGCCAAGGGAAAAGGAGAGATTTTGGATATTTGTGGCTTTAACCTCCGATTTCTTGGACTAACCCCCAGCCCCTCAGAGTGTGAGAAAAATGACCTGGGCCCAATTGACAGGACTACTGAATCCATTTTAAAGACACTGCCTACCCCTGCCCATCCCTTTGTCTAAATGTGTTCTGTGAGTTCAATACCGTGGGTTTTCATGGCCTCCCAGTTTAATTTGAACTCCTTAATAGAGTTGTGTTTTCATCTGAAAGAGTATGCCTTTAACTCAGAAGTCTTTGGCAACATGGAGACTTAGAGCCATTGAGAAGCAGAGCCAATTTTGTTGAAATACTTTTGCTCCATGATTCATCTTCAAAGCAAAAACTGCATGCCCAATCTTTAGAATCGTCTTCATCCCCGGGTTTGATTTGGTTTGCTGAGCCGCTTCCCCCCTCGAATGAGTTCCCAAGCTTTCTTCTGTTAGTTTGTTTCTATGCGTTGGGTTTATTGGCATCTAAGGAATGTGAGAAATGCACAACTTCCCCTCTGCTTCTGAACAACATCACCGTTAATTTGGTTGCTCGGGCTGTTGCTTTGGTAAATTGGATTAGCCTCAGTGGCTACTTGTTTGGAATTGGACTCCAAATTAGTTCGAAAGTTACCCGTCACAGTTCCGAAGTCTGGCTCAAGTGGAAAACTGTTAAGCTTAAAGTCAAGTCTTACCGATACTTCAGCAGTTTTCTGAAGACCATGGAACTGTTTGTTACCTCATAGTAAAAAAAAAAAATGGAATAATTAAGAGTTGCTGCCCGGATATTGAAAGTGTCTTCTAAATATGAAAGTGTGTGTTTTTGTTTTTTTTTCCCTTTTAGTCCGGTATCAAATCAGTCACTTTTAACCGAAACGGTAGCATCTCCCCAAGCGGAAAGTACACCTGTGGATAAAACAGTACCTGAAACAGAAGAACTGCAAGGTTCGTATGAGAGCTGACACGGGAAAATATCTCGAGTGAGATGTATCCGAAGTTGGCCAGGTTCCTGGTTCTCTTAGGGGTGTTCCTAGTTCTCTTAGGGGGTACAGAAGTGGAACCCAGAGACAAAAGGAGAGGAAAATTGGAGAGGGGGGTGGGGTGGGAGAAGGAGAGGAGGGAATAGAGCAGGTGGGGGAACGGCCTCCAGGTCGAAACAGGAACAGGCCGAGTGGTGTGGTGGGTGTTTGGTTGAACTAAGGCCCACCGGCCTCCACTGCAGCTGGGCTGGAGTTGTGGCTTTAGGATAGACCGACCCAGGTCACACGGGCAGACTTCTGGCCCAGTCAGAACTGTACTGGAAGCTCCCATGCGCAACCCAGATTGGGGTGGTGAAGGGTGAGGGGAAGCGCAGCGGTTCAGAGGCGGTTGTTGCTGTCACCACCACCGGCTGCCTCGACTTCCTCCTCAGCGGGAAGCAGGATCCTACCGCTCCCCTCTGATGCCGTTCGCATTGGAAATCCTAGTACAGTGCTCTGTACACAGTAAGCGCTAAATAAATACGACTGAATGAATGAATGAGATCTGAAAATGTTGACAGTCCTGTGTAAAGCAGTAGGTTCTGTGGTCATCTCATTTGGTCACTTTTTTTAAAATGGTATTTAAGTTATTACTATGTGCCAGGCTCTTTTCTAAGAACATGGGAAAATAAAAGCTAACCAGGTTGGACAAAGTCCCTGCCCCACGTGGGGCTCACAGTCTTCACCCCCATTTTACAGATGAGGTAACTGAGGCCCAGAGAAGTCAAGTGATTTGCCCATGGTCACACAGCAGACAAGTGGCGGAGCCGGGATTTGAACCCAGGTCCTTCTGACTCCCAAGCCCGGGCTCTATCCAGAGGGCCACGCTGCTTCTCCACTTGAAACAGTTAGATTTATTCTCCAGAGACGATCTTCCCACCACCTTCTATTCGTTTGATCGAAATGTTGAAAATAGTTTCCCTTGGAAAATTATTCAAGCGTGGTTGGTGCATGAGTGTGAATAAACTGTGTATGTATGGAACGGACATTGGAAACACCCAGTGAAGCTGCAGAAATTGATCAATGTCAGTGGTATTTTCCTTATTTTGGGGCTCTGTTATTCAGACAGACAGATGGTGCTAATGATATGTTTCAGTTAGGGAGAAGAGCTTCATTCAGTAGGCACAGTCTTTTGATGCTACTGGCTTCAAAACTCTTTCTGTAAATCAAGAGAAATAAGTATTCACCGTATTTATTTGTTTCTGTTAATAAATTTGGAAAAACCTAATTATTTTGGGAGGCCTTAGAGAAGCAGCATGGCATCAACAGCACGGGCCTTCTAATCCCAGATCCGCCACTTGTCTGCTGTGTGCCCTTGGGCAAGTCACTTCACTTCTCTGGGCCTCAGTTACCTCATCTGTAAAAACAGGGATCGAGACTGTGAGCCCCATGTGGGACAGGGACTGTGTCCAACCCAATTTGCTTCTATCCGCCCCAGCGCTTAATACTGTGTCTGGTACTAGTAAGCACTTAAGAAATGGCATCATTATTATTATTATTTATTTAAACAGAACAGTACCTGGCATAAGATGAATAACTTTCCCATTTGCTATGTCAGAGGAGGCCTTTTTTAAAAAATGGTATGTAGTCACCTACTTTGTGCCAGGCACTGTACTAAGCACTGGGGTAGATACAAGCTAATCAAGTTGGACCCAATCCCTGTCCCACATGGGGCTCATGGTCTTAACCCCTGTTTTTACAGATGAGGTAACTGAGGCCCAGAGAAGTGAAATGACTTGCCCAAGGTTACACAGCAAAGTGGTGGAGCTGGGATTAGATTAGAACCCAGATCCTTGTGATCCCCAGGCCCATGCTCTATCCAGTAGGTCACGAGGTCTCTTTCTTAGCTGCCTGGGGAGCTGGTCTGTACCAAGATGGGGGGAGTCGGGTATCGGGTGGAGATTGTCTCTATCTGTTGTCGAATTGTACATCCCAAGCGCTTAGTACAGCACTCTGCACATAGTAAGCGCTCAATAAATACTACTGAATGAATGAATTACGTTCTGTGGTAGTGGTAAGGTTTCAGACAGAGGTATTGAGGGTGTACTGTGTGCTGCTGTACTAAGCGCTTGGAAGAGTTCAGTAATATTAATAATAATATTTGTTACATGCTTACTGTGTGTCAAGCACTGTTTTAAGCCCCGGGGTAGGTACAAGTTAACCAGGTTGGACACAGTCCCTGTCCCACAAGGGGCTCTCAGTCTTAATCCCCATTTGACAGATGCGGGTAACTGAGGCCCAGAGAAGAGAAGTGGTTTGCCCAAGGTCCCATAATGGACTAGTGGCAGAGCATGGATTAGAACCCAGGTCCTTCTGACTCCCAGGCCTGTGCTGTATGCACTAGTCCATGCTGCTTCTTTCCAGTGCAGTGAATTTGCATAGGGGTACATATTTTACATATTTTATCTCATGTCTCCCTCTCCACACTCTCGCGTTTCCTCTCGCCGTCAAGACATCTCAACTTGGATGTCCTCCCGTCACCACAGGCTTATCATGTCCAAAACAGAACTCCTTACCTTCCCACTCCTTACCTTCCTGTCGTCACCCTGACTTTTCCATCACTGTAGACAACACCACCATCCTTTGTGTTTCACAAGACCGTAACCTTGGCGTTACCCTAGACTCCTCTCTCATTCAACCCACATATTCAATCCATCAGTAAATCCCGTCGGTCTCGTCTTCACAACATCGCTAAAATCCACCCTTTCCTCACCATCCAAACTGCTAAAACGTTAATACAATCACTTATCCTATCCCGCCTGGATTACTGCATCAGCCTTCTTGCTGACCTCCCAGCCTCCTGCCTCTCCCCACTCCAGTCCAGATACATGGATCATTTTTCTACAAAAACGTTCATGACATGTCACCCCACTCCTCATAGAACCTCCAGGGGTTGCCCATCCACTTCCACATCAAACAAAAAATCCTCACCATCGGCTTTAAATCACTCAATCACCTTGCCCCCTCCTACTTCACCTCCTTACTCTCCTACTACAACCCAGCCCTCACACTTCGCTCCTCTAACGCTTAACCTTTTCACTGTGCCTCAGTCTCACCTATCTTGCTGCCGTCCCCTCGTCCACATCCTGCCTCTGGCCTGTAACACCCTCCCTCCCCAAACTTGACAGACAATTACTCCCCCCTTCTCCCACCCTTAAAGCCTTATTGAAAGCACATCTCCTCCAGGAGGCCTTCCCTGACTAAGCCCCCCCCCCATTTCTCCCACTCCTTTCTGTGTCACCCTGACTTGCTCCCTTTCTTCTTCCTCGACCCCCGCACCCAGCCCCACAGCACTTATGTACTTATCTGTACTATATCTATTTATATTAATGTCCTCCTCCCCTCCCCTAGACTGTAAGCTTACTGTGGGCAAGGAGTTGACTGTTGTACTCTCCCAAGTGCTTAATACAATGCTCAGCACAAGGTAAGCACTCAATAAATACGATTGAATAAATTATCTTGTATTTACCCCAGCACTTAGAACATTTCCTGGGCATAGTAAGCATTGAACAAATACCCAGTAATTATTATTAGCCAAGACCCCTATTTCTGCAGGGGGTTGGGATCTCATCCTGTCCCAGTGGTTTTCTATAAATCCATCTCCTCCAGGGTTGGCTTCCCAATCAGAGCCATCCAACTCTGGTGTGTTTGGCACGTGCTGCTGTTGCTGCGACTCTTCCTCTCCTTTGCTCCCTCTGTGGAGTAGTTTCTCTCCCTGGATTCTGGACTACCTCTGCCTTCCACCAACTGATCCCTGAAATCTGGGTGGATTTCAACAGGAACATTATGGGTATGAACCCCATACAGGACTTAAAACGGTGCTATTTCTACTACTGTGGGGTACGAACTGACAGGGTCTCACCCAATTGAACTCAATTTTTGCTCCAAGCATTGTTTTTTTAATTAGCATTGTCCAAAAAAGAAAGCAATCTATTTGCTAATGCCTGATGAAATGAGTAATGTTACCCAGAAAAATTGGCCAAGCACTAGTTGTTGTAGATGAATCATAAAAATAAAAGCTAAAAGGAAAAAACCCTGAACTTTAAACCCAGTTTTTCCTTAAATTAAAGTAATAAAATCTGATAATTACCCTCAAACTGTGTTATATATCCTTTCCTTGCTAAGTTTAGGCTGTTAAAGGAGGAGCATCTTGGCCTAGTGGAAAGAATTTTGGCCTGGGTGTCGGAGGCTCTGGGCTCTAATCTCGGCTCTGCCTCTCTCGGCTGGGTGACCTTGGGCGGGTCACTTAACTTCTCTGTGCCTGAGTTTACTCATCAGTAAAATGGAGATTCAATACCCGTTCTCCCTCCTATTTAGACTATCATCCCCACAGGGTACCTGTATGTTGTACGTACCCCAGTGATTAGAACAGTTCTTGACTTAACAAATATCGGATATTAAAAGGTTAGCATTCAGTGGTATTTACTGAGCATTTAGTATATGCCGAACATGGTATTGAGCGCTTAGGAGGGTTCAGTACAACAGAATCAACAGACACGTTCCCTTACAGTCTATAGGAGACTTGGTTTCAAATTTGCAGACAAAGGTCTGAGTTGGAGAGTTTCTTGAAACAACCCCATAGCCCTTACTAATGCAGGCGGTCGACTCTATCGCGCCCGGAAGCCACGGCCTCAATTTCCATCTGAGGCTGGAAACCCAGAATTGGGGGGTCATAATGTCATCAACAGAAATAATAATAATAATGATAATCCTTAAAAGTGCTTACTCTGTGCCAAGCACTGGGGTAAATACAAGTTTATTGTCTCTGTTGCCGAATTGTACATTCCAAGTGCTTAGTACAGTGCTCTGCACACAGTAAGCACTCAGTAAATACGATTGAGTGAAGTTAATTAGGTCGGACACGGCCCCTGTCCCACACAGGACTCACAGTCTTGTAAGAGATGAGGTTACTGAGGCCCAGAGAAGTGAAGTGACTTGCCTCAGGTCACACAGCAGATGAGTGACTTTTGGCAGGTCACTTACTCCCAAAGCCCCAGGACTGGAAGCGGTCTGTCATACCAGGCCTCCTCCTGGCCCCATTGCACTGGTAATTGCACTGGGATTAGAACCCAGGTCTTCCTGACTCCCAGGCCTGTCCTGTCTCCACTAAGCTACGCTGCTTCTGGGCCAGTAGACCGACTTCTTCCCCTGAGCCTCTCCCTATCAGGCAATATTTGTGTACTTTCTGAACTCAGGTATTTTGCTACTTTCTGTGAATCGAGCTTATCTCTTGGTCAGGTTTAGGTTCACGATCAACTCCGCTGGGGGTCCAAGAGAGGCATGTCCATTTCTTGGAATCCTTATGGGGATCATTCAGTATGTGGTATCTGGTCTTCTTCCATTTTAGAACAGCCAGTACTCATTCTGCAGCTCAAAGCCCCGATCCTGTCAGAGGAGAATGTGAAACCCTTCATGGCTGAGTATTTCAAAGGAGCTGCAGAGGAGGGAATCTTGGGTCCTGAGAAATCTTCTTGCTAAACGAGTCCTGCAGAATTAAGAGCTACCCTCTGTATCGGTGTGGGTTTTTAAGGATTTGAAAGGCAGGTTTTTACAGGCGGGGCACACTATCTTGTCCGAGGTCCCGCTGTGCCAAAGATTTCAAAAGTTTATTCCAAAGAGGTTTTTTTTTAACTGTATTTTTTAAAGTGCTTACTGTGTACTAGGCCCTGTTCTAAGCTCTGGGGTAGAAAGAAGCTAATCAGGTTGGAAACAGACCCTGTCCCCCGTGGGAACTCACAGTCTTAATCCCCATTTTACAGATGAGGTCAGAGAGGGACAGAGAAGTGAAGTGACGGGCCCGAGGTCACACAGCGGGCAAGGGCGGAGCCGGGATTAGAACCCACGTCCCTCTGGATCCCAGGCCTGTACTCTGTCCACTAGGCCACTCTGCCTCTCTTCCGTTATCTAAGTTTTCATCGTCACGACTAGCCCGAGAAGTAGGGGAGGGCCTGGTGATGGGAGGTGGAAGGATCAGAGACACCTGACCGTGATTTCCAGTGACGGAACTTGCCTTTATGGTTCCTGCAAAATGCGCTGGAGACTTTTGGCAGGTCACTTACTCCCAAAGCCCCAGGACTGGAAGCGGTCTGTCATACCAGGCCTCCTCCTGGCCCCATTGCACTGGTAATTAGCGAAGTAGAAGCGTGGCTTAGTGGAAAGAGCCCGGGCTTGGGAGCCAGAGGACGTGGGTTCTAATCCTGGCTCCGCCACTTGTCTCTGTGTGACCTTGGGCAAGCCGTTTAACTTCTCTGTGCCTGTTACCTCATCTGTAAAATGGGGATTAAGACTATGAGCCCCATGTGGGGCAACCTGATTACCTTTTATCTTCCTCAGCACTCAGATAGGTGCTCGGCACATAGTAAGCGCTTTACAAATACCATAATTATTATTAATTGCATCTGATGGTGCTTCCTGAGATTGATTTGGACACTTTTTAAGATTTATAAAGCAGATCTGGGATTCATTCGCACAATACTCTGCTTTTAATCGGGGACTTTTCCATTTACACACTTCCTCAGCTGTTTCCTTTCGACCCTCATTTCGTACCGCTGGAAGTCTGAGGATTTATCATCGTAGAAGTCAGCTTGGCACTCAGAACCTCACTGGCCATTGGAAAAGCGCTTCTTTTTTGCATTTTGAAACAGGAAGGGAGTTGTTCTAGCCAAAGTGCAGAGAACCACGTCCATCATCTGAGGGATATGCTTCCCTCTAGACCCTAAGCGCCCTCCAGACTGAAAGCTCGTTGTGGGCAGGAAATGTGCCTGTTGATTGTTGTAGCGTACTCTCCCGAGCGCTTAGTACAGTGCTCTGCAGTCACTGAGAGCTCAGTAAACACAGTTGACTGGGTGATTGACCTCACTTGCAGCTGGGGCTAACCGTACTGTTCCCTTTTCAACCCCGTGGCCCCAACGTATCCTCTGCCCGAGTTGAAGCTGTGGAGGTGCCGATGGAGGATTGTGGCCAGGGCTGGATTCTTAGTATCTATAGACCTTCTCTTCAGGTTTTCACAACGACCTATGAACAGTGAACCTGTTTCTCTTCTCATGCTCCCTCTTGGACAGGCCGCAGCTCACGGGGAGTGGGCCTTCCTCTGCAACTCGATCCTCCACTTAGGGAGTCAGGAAGTTAGGAGCGCTTAGAACAGTGCTTTGCACATAGTAAGTGCTTAACAAATACCATCATTATTATTATTTATTAAGGAACACTGTGTGCAGCGCGTTATACTAAGCGCTGAAAAAAATAGGTGAGGGAGAGAAGTTAGACACAGTACCTAGTGTCCAGCGGGATCACTGAGAAGCAGCATGGCTGAGTGGAAAGAGCATGGGTTTGGGACAGAAAGCGTGGGTTCGAATCCCCGCTCTGCCACTTGTCAGCTGTGTGATTTGGGGCAAGTCACTTCACTTCTCTGTGCCTTGGTTCCCTCATCTGTGAAATGGGACTGAGACTGTGAGCCCCACGTGGGACAACCTGTTAACCTTGTATCTATCCCAGCGCTTAGAACAGTGCTTAGCACATAGTAAGCCTTTAAGAAATACCATCCTGATTAATTATTATTATTTTCACAATCACTTTTTCCTATCAATGTTTGTCTCCCTCTCTGGACTGTCAGCTCATTATGGGCAGGGAACGCCACTGCTAATTCTGTTGGATTGTCCTCTCCCAAGCCCTTAGTACAGCGCCCTGCACAGAGTAAGCACTCGATTAACGGTGCTGATGGAATGATTTGAGTAAGACACTGGCTTGGGGGTAGGCTGACAGGTGCAGGCTCTTGAGTTCAGGAAAACGTGTTCACCACCCACCTCCATATCCAACCTGGAGGTTTCCTGCACTGTCTTGGTAGAGTGTAGCTCTAGAAAACCACATCTCTTTGGGGAGTTCAGTTGAAGTCTCTACTGAGTGAACGTGGCCAGGATAATCGATGCAAGGGGCAATCAGAGCTAGACGTTGGGCAGTGCGGCAGTTTTGCTTGCTAAATGACCGTCATTTCCACTGATCTGCTTCTCACCTTTCTGTTTCTGCCAGCCTCGGTATCCGATCCCGTGGAGCAGTCCTCCGAAGAGCAGAATAAGTCCCTTGAAAAACCCAAACAGAAAAAGAATCGCTGTTTCATGTGCAGGAAGAAAGTGGGGCTTACTGGTAAGAATGAGACTCGAATGCCACTTTTGGCTTGGATTTGAAGCGGGCACTAAAAATCATAAATGGATCTGCCTGCTTCAGCGTGACTTGGACTCGAATCGTTCCTGCATCGTCAAAGATAGCAATGGGCCGGGTTTGCATCTGACTCTTCCTAAAGAGGTCTCGTGTGGGTCCTGAGACCTCTGTGGTTTTATGCTAAGAATTATAATACGGAGCTTTCCTTTTTCGAAGGTGTTGGGTGGGATTCCCATTTGTTTTAAAATGTCGACTGAGTAATTATTTGGCAAGTGAAAATGTGTTCTTGGAAGAACATGCCATGAGCATATAGGATATAAATATTTAGTATCCGACAACCAACATTCCATACGTATCCCAAATGTTAGGCTTGGCTTTATTTTTTCAAGACACTGAAATGTCAGATTTCACAAAGCACCATCACTGAAATTTGAGGCACAGTATTGATTTGGGTGTGTTTTTATTCACTTATTAATGGCGTTTTATGGTATTCGTCAACCTGTGGTATTAGGTGCCGGGCACTGAACTTAGCACTGGAGTAGATATGTTTGTCAGGTTGGACACAGTCCCTGTCCCCCACATAGTCTTAGTCCCCATTGAACAGATGAGATTACCTGAGGCTCAGAGAAGCGCACCATAGCGGAGCCGGGATTAGAAACCAGGTCCCTCTGACTCCCAGGCCCGTGCTCCGTCTGCTAGCCCACACTGCTTCTTGCGAGTAACCGTAGTCGATTCTGCTGTGGAGCTGGGTGACATCCCTCCTGCGTTCCCTACTGAGATACTGGGGCTATTCCTGGCTCCCTGATCCTAAGGAAGCCCTCCGTCCCTCCATCCTACAGGACTTGATTCAGTGGCATGGCTGCTTTGAAGGGAAGCCCTTCAATGAGAAACTCAGGGGCGATTTTGTCCAGACCCAGTTGCTGGGGGCTGGTTCCTCACTTTGGAACAGAACTCGGACCTCCACCTCGCTGCCCCTTCCGGGGTATTGGCGGTACTTGCTGATCTCCCCTCCCTCAGCGCTCATCATGAAGCCGGGAAGAGATGCAAGTCAGACCAGTCCAGACACCGTGGCTTCTCGTCAGCTCTTAGGGTGGGAAGTTGAAAAATTAGCATCATGCGTGTCATCAGAGGACTAGATTTTTGTTTTGAAAATGCACTTGTTCATCCAAGTTTTCCATTTTTCCCCCTCACTGTGGGTACTTGGCAGTAGAAACCTGGATTGAGTAGAGCCAGGCCCTGCACACCTCTGTCAATTTGGATCAAGTTCTCAGTGAAGAGCTTTACGTGATCACTGAGAAGCAACGCGGCCTAGTGGATAGAGCGGGGGCCTGGAAGTCGGAGGGACCTGGATTCTAATCGCGGCTCCCCCACTTTCGTTGGGTCGTATTTATCGAGCGCTTTCTGTGTGCAAAGCACTGTCCTAAGCGCTTGGGAGAGGACACCAGAACAACAAACAGACCTGTTCCTGCACACAACGAGCTCACTTGTCTGCTGTGTGACCTTGGCCCCGTCACCAGATTTCTCTGGGCCACAGTTCCCTCATCTGTAAAATGGGGATTAAGACTGTGAGCCCTATGCGGGATAGGGACTGTGTCCAACCTGATCAGCCTTTATCTCCCCCAGGGCTCAATACAGTGCCTGGCACATAATGAGGGCTTTACCAATACCATAGAAAAATCAAAATTCCTCAGTAGTAGGAGGAAGAGGGCTAAGAATTTTTGGAGTGCAGGGCACAGTACCTGGCCCCTGGGGGAGAATATACAGGTGGCAATTTGACATGATCCTGCCCCCTTTTAGGGAGGGGGCATGTCGGGGTGTGTGGTGGGTGCATTTTCCCAATGAAGACACTGAGCAAGGGGGTTCTAAGGTTATTTTGGGGCCCTCGATCTCTCCAGGGCCTGTCGGTGGCAAGCGGCAGATGACTCTTCGTTAACAGGTGGCTCTGTCTCCTCTCAGGGTTCGAATGCCGGTGCGGCAACGTCTTCTGTGGAGTGCACCGTTACTCAGACGTTCACAACTGCTCTTACAATTACAAAGCTGACGCTGCCGAGAAAATCAGAAAAGAAAACCCGGTAGTTGTTGGAGAAAAGATCCAGAAGATTTGAACTCCTTCTCCTCCTGCTGGAATACATTATCCTTTGACCATCTGCAAACTAAATTGACTTGAGCTTTTTTTCCTAGTCATTGGGAATGTAGAGCAATGTATCTTGCCTAGACCTTTTAATCATGCATGTCATCAGAAGACTAGATTTTTTTGTTTGTTTTTTGTTTTGAAAATGACTCTGAACACTTACTTCCATTGCAGTTTCTGTGGCTGAAAAGACTTAAGTAAATTTTCAAGTATTATCCTTTAAGATCATTTTAATTTTAGTTGAGTGCAGAGGGCTTTTCTAACCAACATGGAGAAATATTGGAGGGCTGAGCTTTTCCAGTATTAAACATGCATGCGTTAACCTTGCAGTTTATTTTCTCGTGTATATAGCTTTTCTCTGCAGCAGCACGATTTCTCTTTTGATAATGCCCTTTCTGGCACAACTAGTTATCAGTAACTGAATGTATTTTAATCATTATGGCTGCTTCTGTTTTTCATTAACAAAGGTTCTACATACTTTAGCATATTCGCTTCTTTGCACCCACTATCTATTTATGTATGAATCATTTGTAATGAGAGAGTGTGTGCTGGTGAGACTCTACGTTTGTGTGGTTTTTAAAATTTTGTTTTTTTGAGTGAGGGAGGGCAGGTTTTAGGCACTTCACTGCTGACTGCGGGTTTCGTTGGGATTCCATTCATCAGTCTGTCTGTTCACAAATATGAAGAATGAGCTGAGGTAACTGTGCTGTATTTATGTTTATCCACGGTCTTAACTTTGATTAAATAAAATAAAAAAAAAAAACCCGTCTCGATATTTCAGCACCTCTCTTCGTCGGGCCTCTCCCTTTTTAGATCAGGCGGTGATAGTCGATGAGCTTTTACCATGAGCGGAGCTCTGGAGTAAGCATTTCGGGAGAGTTTCGCGGCGCTAGAGTGGGAAGGTGTGATCCCTCCCTAAGGGACCTTATGTTCTTCTGTGGGGGGGTGAGGGGAGATACAATTACAGAGAGGAGAAGTGGCAGAGAATAAGGAGATATACACAAGTGCTGTGGGATGGGGGTGAATATTGAGCGCTTTCGGGGTACAGATGGAACTTCAGGGGCAGCGCGGGAGGGAGGGGGAGTTGTAGGCAGTCGTATTTATTAAGTGCTTACTGTGCGCGGAGCACTTGGGAGAGCACAGAATACAAAATAAGCCGACACGTTCCCTGCCCACAGGGAGCTTACCATCTAGAGGGGGAGACAGACATCAATATAAATAAATTAGAAATGAGGGCTAAGGCAGGGAAGACCTCCTGGGGGAGGGGTGATTATTAAGGAGGGCTTTGAAGATGGGGAGAATGGTGGGTTTGGAATCACTTATGAGTTTGAAACCTGGTTCTGATCTTGGCTCCGTCACCTGTTGGCTGTGTGACCTTGGGTGAGTCACGTCACTTTTCTGGGCTCCGTTACCTCATCTGTAAAATGGCGATTAAGATGATGAGCCCTTTTGGGACAGGGACTCTGTCCAACCTTATTATCTTGTATCTACCCCAGTGCCTGGTACATAGTAAGCGCTTAAGAAATACAAAAAAAAAAAAAAAAGAAACTACCATTTCATCGTCACTTCCAGCTCTTCTCTGAATGAGGGCCCACGTTGTTCTGCGTAGCCTAGAAATTAGATGACAATACCACACTTATCATCATGAGTGTTGATAATACTAACCGTGGTATTTAAGTGCTTACTATTGCCTGGCCCTCAGAGCAAGGTGGCCTTGAAGTTGAACTGAACCATCCAGATTTATTTCTGAATTTCATTCTCCCTCCACCCCCAGAATTCAGATGAAAAATTAAGCCGAAAGGAAGAGTTCTCGAGTGGGCTGGTGCGATTTGGCGGATCAGGCGTCCTAGACTATCGTGCAGGTTGGGGTTCTCTGCCACGTGGCTTCTAGAAAACACAAGCGACCCCAGCCACGTAGCGAGTTTTTTTATGAAGCTCTTGGGGACTAGCCAAAAAATGGACTGGGGAAATATCCCTCATCTGTAAATGGCCATTAAGACTATGAGCCCCAAGTGTGACAGGAGCAGTGTCCAACCTGATTGCCTCTTGTCTACCTCAGCGTGTAGAACAGTGCCTGGCACATAGTAAGCCCTTAACAAATATAGTCATTCATTCAATAGTATTTATTGAGCGCTTACTATGTGCAGAGCACTGTATTAAGTGCTTGGAATGTACAATTCGGGAACAGATAGAGACAATCCCTGCCCATTGATGGGCTTACAGTCTAATCGGGGGAGACAAAGACAATAGCAATAAATAGAATCAAGGGGATGTACATCTCATTAACAAAATAAATTGGTTAATAAAAATATATACAAATGAGCAGACGAGCACAGTGCTGAAGGGAGGGGAAGGGAGGGGGGAGGAGCAGAGGGAAAAGGGGGGGAAAGGGGACTTAGGTGAGGGGAGGTGAAGGGGGGGCAGAGAGGGAGCAGAGGGAAAAGGGGAAGCTCAGTCTGGGAAGGTCTCTTGGAGAAGGTGAGCTCTCAGTAGGGTTTTGAAGAGTGGAAGAGAGTTTGGCGGAGGTGAGGAGGGAGGGCATTCCAGGACAGCGGGAGGAAGTGGGCCAGGGGTCGACGGCGGGACAGGTGATAATGGGGAACGGTGAGGAGGTGGGCAGCAGAGGAGCCTACAGGGTGAGCAGTAGAAAGAGAGAAGAGAAGAGAGGTAGGAGAGGGCAAGGTGATGGAGAACCTTGAAGCCTAGAGTGAGAAGTTTTTGTTTCGTGCGGAGGTTGATAGGCAACACCTGGAGGTTTTTAAGAAGGGGAGTGACATGGCCAGAGCGTTTCTGCAGGAAGATGAGCCAGGCAGCGGAGTGAAGAATAGACTGGAGTGGGGAGAGAGAGGAGGAAAGGAGATCAGAGAGAAGGCTGACACAATAATCCAGCCGGGATATTACGAGAGCCCGTAGCAGTAAGATAGCCATTTGGGTGGAGAGGAAAGGGCGGATCTTGGCGATATTATAAAGGTGAGACTGGCAGGTCTCGGTGACGGATTGGATGTGTGGAGTGAACGAGAGAGCCAAGTCAAGGATGACACCGAGGTTGCGGGCATGAGAGACGGGAAGGATGGTCGTACCATCCACGGTGATAGGGATGTCAGGGAGAGGACCGGGCTTGGGAGGGAAGAAGAGGAGCTCAGTTTTGGACATGTTGAGTTTATATAAAAAAAAGTTCTGCACATTAAGCTCTAAATAAATACCACTGATGGATGGTTTATGGAAAACACAGTCTCGTGTGTGTGTCATTCATTCATTCGTATTGAGTGCTATGTGCAGAACACTGTATTAAGCGCTCGGGAGAGGACACTACAACAACAAGCAGACACATCCCCCGCCCACAATGAGCGGACAGTCTAGAGGAGGGGAGACAAGATATGTGAGCCTGTTGTGGGCAGGGAATGTGTTTGATGTTATACTGTACTCTCCCAAGGGTTTAATACAGTGCTTTGCACACAGTAAGGACATTATTGGGCAGGGATTGTCTCTATTTGTTGCCAAATTGTACATTCCAAGTGCTTAGTACAGGGCTCTGCACAGAGTAAGTGCTCGATAAATACGATTGAATGAATAAAAACGATTAATAATAATCCCCCTCTCTAGACTGTGAACCTGTTGTTGGGTAGGGATTGTCTCTGTTGCCCAATTGTACTTTTCAAGCGCTTAGTGCAGTGCTCTGCACACACTAAGCGCTCAATAAATACGACTGAATGAATGAATAATAACAAAAATAAACTACAGAGGCATTAATATAAATATATTACAGCTATGTGGACAGAAGGGCAGTCGCCTCTCAATCCTGGCCAGCTGCAAAAGGGTCTGGAGGAGAAGGGAGGGCAAAGGGATTCGGCCGAGCACTGGGTGATGAGCACTGCAGTGAGCCCTGGGCGATGAGCGGTGGCGGCAGGCCGAGAGGGCGCCGCCAGACCAATCCGCTCCCACCGAGCCGCGGCCCCACCTGCCCACCTGGACTCCGTGGCAGGGTGATGCTGAGTCATGAAGGGCCGGCTACGGGATTAAATTCTAATCTCGGCTCTGCCCCTTGTCTGCTGTGTGACCGTGGGCAAGTCACTTCACTTCTCTGGGCCTCGGTTCCCTCATCTGGAAAATAGGGATGAAAACTGAGTCCTACATGGGACAGGAACTGTGCCCAACACAATTTGCTCGTATGCACACCAGTGCTAATTACAGTGGCTGACACATAGTAAGTGCTTAATAAATCCCACAATTATTTTTATTATTATTCAGAGGCCACCACAGCCCCAACCAAGAAACTACCGGTACGTTGTGTGTTTCCGCAAACTCCTCTCAGGGCACACTTGGGACTGGATGAAATTGTTTTAGCGGCTTGAAATCAATCAGTGGTATTTATGGAGTGCTTGCTCTGTGCAGAGCACTGTACTAAGCACTTGGAAGAGGACAATATAACAGAATAAACAGACACATTCCCTGCCCCTCTTGAGATTACAGTCTTGAAAGACTGAAGGGAGCCCTTTTCCCCCATCCACCCTCCACTCTGCATCATCTCTGCTACCATATTAATCCAAGCGCTCATCCTATCCCATCTTGATTGCAGCATCAGCCTCCTTGCTGACCTCCCTGCTTCCCGTCTCTGCCTGATTCCAGTCCATACTTCAGTCTGCTGCCCTGAGCATTTTTCTACAGAACCGTTGAGAACATGTCCCCAGCTCCTTAGAACCTCCAGTGGATGCCCGTCCAACTCTGCATCAAACAAAAACTCCTCACCATTGGTTTCAAATCACTCAATCCCCTCACCCCCTCCTACCTCACCGCTCTACTCTCCTACTACAACGCAACCTGCACCCTTTGCTCCTTTAATGCCAACCTACCCAATGTACCTCGATCTCTCTATCTTGCCGACGACCTCTTGCCCACGTCCTACTTGTGGCCTGGAATGCCCTCCTACTTCATATCGACAGACAGTTACTCTTCCCCTCTTCAAAGCCTTATTAAAGGCACACCTCCTCCAAGAGGCCTTCCCTAAATCCTCCTTTTCTCCACTTCCTTCTGCCTCATTCTGACTTGCTCTGTTTATTCATCTTCCCTCCCAGCCCCAGAGCACTTATGTCCATATCTCTAATTTATTTATTTATATTAATATGTATCTCCCCCTCGAGAATATAATCTCGCTGTAGGCAGGGAATGTGTCAGATAATAATGTTATATTGTCCTCTCCCAAGCATTTAGTACCGTGCAGTGCACACAGTAAGCACTCAATAAATATGACTGAGTGGTTGATGTCTTTGGCTGTGTGGAAGTGAAAGACTCACCACTGTGAGGTTGAATTCCACCTTAGATCCATGGATTCTGTAAACTCTGGGCCCGTTCAGTTTAAATTCCTTAGCTGGTGGAGAGCCGCTCAAAAGCGGGTGGAACACAGATCCTCTCGCTCCCAGAGTTGGCTTCTTCCACTTCTTATACCAACAGTCCTTCCCCAGCAGCTGAGCGGGACAGAAGCAGGAAGGAGAGAAGCAGCACGGCCTAGTGGAAAGGGCCTGGAAGTTACCGAGGCACATAGAAAGCACTAAACAAATACCATTAAAAAGGAAACAAAAAGGAGAGACAGAGTGGAGGGAACAGTGGGGCCTGGGGCGGGGCGTGGAGGAAGGACCTCAGGGAAGAGCTTGAGTTCATTCATTGATTGATTCATGCATTCTTAATAATGACAGGCACTGTACTAAGTGCTGGGGTGGATACAAGCGAATCGGGTTTGACCCAATCCCCGTTCCCAGGGACAGGGGCTCACAATCCGATCCCCCTTTTACAGAAGGGATAACTGAGGCCCGGGGAAGTGAAGTGAGTTTCCCAAGGTCAAACAGCAGACAAGTGGTGAAGCAGGGATTAGAATCCATGACCTTCTGACTCCCAGGTCGATGCTCTATTCCCTACATCATGCTGCTCCATTTTTATTGAGTGAATATCCTTTTTGGTGCAAGCACTATACTAACTGCTGGGAAAACACTGGATGAGAATGAGAACCAGGTCTCAAGGAGTATGTGAATGGGTTGCAGGTGTCTATAATTAAGGATGTTTTTCCAGATGCTTTTAAAAAAAATAATTATGGTACTAAGTGTCTACTATGTGCCAAGACTGTTCTAAGTGCTGAACGGGCAGTGGCATATCCTTCTCCTAAATGACCTTCTGCCTTTTTCTTCTCTGATCCTCCAGCCCCACCCCCAGAAACCCATTTTCTCTCCATGTGCCCTTTAATGGGGCAAGTGGCACTGCCCCTTTAAAGCCCTAGAGGTTTCTGGCCCTCTCCCCTGGGTGCTACTACCTGTAGGCTGTGGAGAGGAGATGGAGTATGCCCCTCTGGGAGTTTAATGTGCAGGGTCTGTGGTTGCCCCCTAGATTAGTCTATCTTCTGTTCAGCTGACTTGACTGATTAGGGTGACTGAAGGGGTTGAGGAATGGGCTGGGCTCAAGGGTTTGAAGTTGAGGGGGACAGAGGGGAGACCCAAGTCTGGAATAATTGAAATAGCCGTAGTGACACTTTGAGGGTGGGGGGCTGCAGGTGGGAGTTAGTGTTCTCACCCAAGTGCTTAGTACTAATAATAATTATGTTCTCTAAGTGCTTACCATGTGCCAGGCACTGTATTAAGCACTCGAGTGGATAGAAGCAAATGGGGTTGGATACAGTCCCTGGTCCCCCAGGCCCATGTTCTACCTACCATGTCATGCTGCTCAATTTGCATTTATTGAATAGCCTCCTGGGTGCTAAGCCTTACATTAAGTGCTGGGAGAGAACTGGATCACAATCAGACCCGCTCCTCAAAGAGTTTGTGAATGGGTAGTAGGGGTCTATAACTAAGGATGCTTTTCCAGATCCTTTTAACAGTGGGAAGCTGCAAATCCTTCTCCTTAATAACCTTCTGTCTTTTTTTCCCCTAATCCTACAGCCCCAGCCTGATGAATGCAGTCTCTCCATTAGGTGCCCTTCAATGGGGCAAGTAGCACTGCCCCTTTAAAGCCCCAGAGGCTTCTGGCTCTCTCCCTACCCCAGGTATGGCCCCTGGGCACTACTTCGTATAAATTGTGGAGAGGAGATGGAGTATGCCTCTCTCGAGGTTTGGTAAGCAGGGCCTGTGATGCCCCCGTGGTTACCTCCTTGGTTATCTTGTCTTTTTGTTCAGCTCTGATAGTTGATGCCTATTAAATTGGCGGTGTTGATGGGTGTGGGGGAGATGGGTTGGCTTCTGATGGCTCAGGGACGATTTGGGTTGGTGCTTTTAGGGGGTAATTTAAGGCTGGGCTAATGGCTGACTAGAGTGGGGATGGGGTGGCTTGTTGGGGGGAGGTAGTTTTATTATATGGATAACTCAGAAATGACTTGGGTGATTAAAGTTGGATTACTTGGAGACTTCATTGATTTATGGTGTTTGAAGGGGGTGGAGGAATGGATGGGGTTCAAGGATTTGAACATGAGTGGTGGGGAGGGAGACCAAAATCTGGGATAATTGACTGAAAGTGAGATGGGGCTGCAGTTGGGTGTTATACTCTCACAACTGCTTAGCAGTATCAATTGTGGTGCTAAGTGCTTATTATGTGCCAGGTACTGTACTAAGCACTAGAATGGATACAAGTAAATGGGGTTGGACCCAATCTCTGGCCCTCGTGGGGCTCATGTTCTCAATCCCCATTTTCCAGATGAATGAACTGAGGCCCAGTCAAGTGACTTGTCCAAGGTCTTGCAGCAGACAAGTGGCATGACCTTTTGACTCCTCATCTTCTCTCCCAAGCCCGCTCCTCTCCCTGACTTCCCTATCACTGTGGACAGTACGACCATCCTTCCCCTCTCTCATGCCCGCAACCTCGGTGTCATCTTTGACTCGGCTCTCTCGTTCATCCCACACATCCAATCCATCACCGAAACCTGCCAGTCTCACCTTTATAACATCGCCAAGATCCGCCCTTTCCTCTCCACCCAAATGGCTATCTTACTGCTACTGGTTCTCGTAATATCCTGGCTGGATTATTGTCAGCCTTCTCTCTGAACTCCTTTCCTCCTGTCTCTCCCCACTCCAGTCTATTCTTCACTCCGCTGCCCGGCTCATCTTCCTGCAGAAACACTCTGGCCATGTCACTCCCCTTCTTAAAAACTTCCAGGTGTTGCCTATCAACCTCCGCAGGAAACAAAAACTTCTCACCCTAGGCTTCAAGGCTCTCCATCACCTTGCCTCCTCCTACCTCTCCTCCCTTCTCTCTTTCTACCGCCCACCTCGTAGGCTCTGCTCCTCTGCCGCCCACCTCCTCACCGTCCCTCGGTCTCGCCTATCCCACCATCGACCCCTGGCCCACGTCCTCCCGCTATCCTGGAATGCCCTCCTCACCTCTGCCAAACTAATTCTCTTCCCCTCTTGGAAACCCTACTTACAGCTCACTTCCTCCAAGAGGCCTTCCCAGACTGAACTACCTTTTCCCCCCCACTTCCTCTACTCCCCCCTTCACCTCTCCCAGCTAAACCCTCTTCTCCCCGCTTTCCTTCTGCTCCTCCCCCTCTCCCTTCCCCTCCCCTCAGCACTGTACTCGTCCACTCAACTGTATATAGCTTCATTACCCTATTTATTTTGTTAATGAGATGTACATCACCTTGATTCTATTTATTTGCTACTGTTTTAATGAGATGTTCTTCCCCTTGATTCTATTTGTTGCCATTGTTCTTGTCTGCCTGTCTCCCCCGATTAGACTGTATGCCCGTCGAAGGGCAGGGTCTGTATCTGTTGCCGATTTGTCCATTCCAAGCGCTTAGTACAGTGCTCTGCACATAGTAAGCGTTCAATAAATACTATTGAATGAATGACTCCCAGGCCTGTGTTCTACCCACTACACCATGCTGCTTCTCTCGTCCAATGATCAGCACAAAGTATGTACCCCATAAATAGGATTGTTTGGGGGTGTGTGTGTATTCATATCAATGATTTGGGTTGATGACCTAGTGTTTCGTTAACTGATAGCTACAGTACCAGTTTATCCAGGAGGTGAGGTAAAAAGCTGGAGTTTTGTGGGTGTGTGCATGTGCGCTTATGTTGGGGGAGCAGGGGGGAAGGGCCGGGGTTGGCTAGTCAATGTCAACTGCATTACTGATGTGTGGGCTATGGAGAGGGCTGAGGGTGGTATGGGGAATGTGTTTGATACCAATGACTGGTCCATAATGCTGATGTGATGGTGATGATGGTATTGTTTAAGTGTTTACTATGTGTTAAGCTCTGTTGGAAGTGCTGCGGTAGGTAGGAAGTTGGACACTGTGTTTTGACAGTGTCTGTGGCCCAGCCTCCAATTTGGTTCCAATCCTCCTGTCCTAGAGGGGCAGGGTATGCTATGGGCTAAACAGGTTTTGGTTTTTCCTGACTTGGAGATGAGTCTGGGACCCAGGAAGAGAAGTGTCTGCTTGGTTGGGACAAGCAAGTGTCTCTGGAGCAGAGGAAGTTGAGGGGTTGTGTTGCTCTGAAGTCTGTCTTCAGGGGACATAACTAGTGCTCTGGATCCAGAGATGAGGATCTTGGTGGGGGAGAGAGGGATGAGGGCAAAAACCGTGGGGTACATGGGGGTGCATGCTTAGTCTGTGTGTGTGTGTGTGTGTGTGTGTCTCTGTCATGGTGCTCTCCTTCTGAGCCCCCAGTTAGCTAGAGTTTCCCACTCAACCTTAGTCACCAAGGCCAATGAGCTTGGAAAAAACTCAACATGGGGCCCTGTTCCAGGAATGTGGTAGGAGGTGAGGGGCTGCTTGTGCCGTGGAACCCCCCCCCCACCCAAACCCCATCATCCACAAGGGGGGTGCGCACGCAGCTCCCATCCACTGGAAGCCTCCTCCTCCATCCTCAGTGGATTCAGCGCCGTGGGTCGGTCCCGGCAGCATATGTTTCGGAGCATCAGACTGTGAGCCCCCAGGGGCAGGAACCGAGACCCGCCAATGGGGAAGGGGTGGCGTGGTGGTACCGTCCTGCGCCCCTCGCGGGCAGGATTGCGCCAACTTCAGCTTGCCGTCTGGAGACTTTTTTGGGGGTCTTCCCAATACCCTCTACCCCAAGATACACATTGCCCCTTCTTGCCCATGGGACTCCATTACAGCCCCCCAAAAGCCCAGCAATGAGTTGGGGCTCAGTGGCCGCACTAAACGGTAAGCTGGTGTGAGTAGGGAATGTGTCTGTTCTATTAGACTCGCCCAAAGACTTAATGCAGTGCTCTGCTCTCAGTGAATATGCCGAGCCGACCCAGAGCACCACAAACACAAGCACCGCCGTTGTAGCAGCAGAAGCAACAGTAATCATTCAGTACTTAATAGATGCAGAACACCTTACTGGGCACCTGGGAGACTGAGTTACAAAGTGCAAATGTCTCCTCGAGTTGGAACCTAGTCGACAGAATATTTTCAGATGATTTCTCCCCTGACTCATCTTGGCTCTGACATAAAATGGATGAAATTTATTTATGTTAAATGTCTGTCTCTCCCTCTAGACTGTAAGCTCATAGTAGGCAGGGATTCTGTCTGATAGTAAGGGCTGGATAAATACAATTGACTGATTGCAGTGGGTGTCTTTAGCAGTTGAGGCATCTCACCCCCATTCTGCTCTTAGTACCATGCTCTGTCAAATAGCATTTGATAAACACTACCGCTGTCTTAATGCAATACTGCCATCCTTCACTCTACGTATTGATTTATTCTGTTTTTTCCTACTCGTACTGCCAATTCAAGCTTAGCTTAGGTTCAGTGTGCACAACTTCAAGTAGGGACCATTGTATATGCCATTCCATCTGTGTGTGACTCAATTTTAATGTCTGTTTCAATTTTAATGGCTGGAAACTTGGTGAGAGTAGGGGCCATGCGTGCTATGGAGCGTTGAACTTTTTGAAGCACTTGTACCATGGGGGACACTTAAGAGCTTAGTACAGTGCTCGGCACCCAGGAAGCGCTCGATAAATACGAATGAATGTATTGAAGGCACATCTCCAACATGCCTTCCCTGATTAAGCTCTCTTTTCCTTTTCTTCAACTTTCTTGGGCATCTCCCTGGCTTGCTCCCCATATTCAACCCTCCCCTAGCCCCACAGCACTAATGTCCATATCTATAATGTATTTATGTATATTAATGTCTGTCTCCCCCTGTAGACTGTAAGCTCACTGTGGTCAGGGAATGCGTCTGTTTTATTGTGTTATTGTACTTTCCCAAGTGCTTAGTACAGAGCTCTGCACACAGTAAGAACTCAGTGAATAGGACTGACGGACTGACTAACTGGGCTCGGCCAGGGATTTTGCCCTGTTGGGGTGGGTGGGGGGACTGGGGTTGATCTTCTCTCCGGACAAAACCTTGACCCCAAGCCATTCGGAGTTACTGAGAACCCACGTGGCCTAGTGGAAAAAGCATGGGCCTGGGAGTCAGACGACCTGGGTTCTCACCCCTACTCCGTGACTTGTCTGCTGTGTGACCCTCCAACCCCTCGTCTCTTCCCTCCCCATCCCTGACTCTCCCCCCAGGGACCCAGCATGGACCATCCAACACTGCCGACTCTCCCTTCTCCATCGATCTGTGCCTCAGTTTGCTCATTTGTTAAATGGGGATTAAGACTGTGTGCTCATTGCGAGACGGGGACTGTGGCCAACCTGATTACCTTGTATTTACCCCAGTGGTTAGTACAGTGCCTTGCACATGCTAAGTGCTTAAAAAATTCCACAGTTATTACTACTATCCAGGAACTCAGATTGGGCCATTTTATGGGAAATTGTTCAGAGTAGGTGCTGTTCTCATTTCTCTTGCCACTTTTCCTTTTTTTTAAATTTTAACCGTTTTAATTGTATTTGTTAGGTCTTGGCTCTTTGTGCCAAGTTGTTTATATCTTAATTGCCTTCAAGTACCGTGTTCACTAGCGAAAATGGATTCCAGCCGGAATGCCAGATTACTCAATCAGTTGATCAGTGCTCTTTATTGAGTACAGAGCACTGTACTAACTTTTTATAACATTTAAGCACTTTGTGCTAAGCACTGTGCTGAGCTCTGAAGTAGACAAAAGATGCAGAGAAGCAGTCTGGCTTATTGGAATGAGCCCAGCTGTGGAAGTCAGGGTTGTAATCCCAGCTCTGCCACTTGTCTGCTTTATGGCCTTGGGCAAGTCACTTCACTCTTCTGTGCCTGTTACCTCGTCTGTGAAATGAGGATTAAGACGGTGAGCCCCATGTGGGACAGGGTCTATATCTAACCTGATTAGCTTCTATCTACCCCAGTGCATAGTAGAGTGCCCAGCACATAGTAAGTGCTTAACAAATACCATTAAAAAACAAGTTGAGGCGGCTCTCTGCCCCATCTTCTGCTCAGTCTCCATGTCTGCGACCGGAAACCATTCATTCTGCTTTCCCAGCTTTTCTGTCTCCCTTTCAGCTCACTTGAGTCACGAGCACATGTGCACTGCTTCCCCCCCTCCCCTGCCCCCAAATTAAGGGTCGTAGACCTTGAAAGCATTCTTCTGCTTTAAGCGCCCAGGCCATCTTTCAGCTTTCTGAAAGAAAACCAATTAAGGTTCAGGCAACAGCATCAACTTTATCCCAGAAGTCTTTTGTGGCCCTTTATTTTCCCCAGTGGATATTGTCACATGCACATCATAAGGGTCCAGCCGTTTGAAGGAAGCAATGGCGCTCCCAGCCTGTTTATGCTGAAACTGCAAAACAAGAGTCACGGTGGACCCTCATTGCTTAGAATGAACCCGAAAAGCCCACCAGCATTTCCTCTCAGTTGTCTCCATAGGTTTAAGCGTTTACTAGGTTTGGAGCATGGTAGTAACTCTATTGTCTTGTACTCTTCCAAGCACTTAATACAGTGCTCCGCACCTAATGTGACTTGAATAAATACCACTGATTGACTGATGTGTTGTCTGGCCTTAAGGTGTCATCTCCAAATGTCTGCTCCTTAGCTTTTTCCTTGCTGAGAGAAGAGGGGAGAGAGGGAGGGAATGGGGAGGCAGAGAGGGGGAGAAGAAGGGAAAAGGATGGGGGCAAGAGAGAGGGGGAAGACAGAGGCTGTGAAGGGGGAAAGGGAGAAGAGAGAGGGGAGGAGGAAAACTGTAAGCTCACTGAGGGCAGGGATCGTGTCTCTCAACTCTAACAATTATTATTATCCAGGAAGTCCGATTTGTCCATTCAGTGGGACGCTGATAATTGTAGGTGGTGTTCTCACTTCTCTTGCCACCTGTTTTGTTGTTTTTTTTTTTAATAGGACACTTCACTCTTCTGTGCCTCAGTTAACTCTTCTGTGAAATGGGGATTACTGTGTGCAGAGCATTGTACTAAGCATTTGGGAGTCACATTCCCTTACCACGAGGAGCTTACAAATGCTCACTGATGTTTTGCCCAGTAATAACTGTTCTATTTGCCCACTACTGTAGTAAGCCCTGGGATAGATCCAAGATCATCAGTTTGGACCCCGTCCCTGTTCTACATGAGGCTCACAGTCTAAGGGGGAAGGAGAACAGGGATTTAATCCCCATTCTGCAGATGAGGAAAATGAGGCCCAGAGAAGTTAAGTGAATTGCCTTAGGTCACACAGCAGGCAAGTGGCAGATCTGGGATTAGAACCCAGGTCCTCTGGCTCCTAGGTGTGTACTCTTTCCAATGGTCCAAACTGCTCTCCATTGTCTTCTACTGTGGCATCCTATCTAAAGAGGATCGGGAAGCAGAGTTGCCTAGTGGAAAGTGCCCTGGCCTGGGAGTCAGAAGATGTGGGTTCTAATTGACTTATTTGATCGTGTTTATTGAGCGCTTACTGTGTGCAGAGCACTGTACTAAGTGCTTGGGAGAGGACAATAAAACAACAGACACGTTCCCTGCCCACAACAAGAGCTCACAGCCTAGAGGGGGAGACAGACGTGAATAGAAATAAGTGCTTAACTAATAGCACAGTTATTTCTAACCCCTGCCTCTCCACGTTCCTGCTCTGTGACCATGGGCAAATCACTTCTCTGGGTCTGTTTCTTCAACTGTAAAATGGGGACCTATCTTGTGTCCCTCATGGAGGACTTATATCTACCCCAGCAGCGCTTAGTACAGTGCCTGGCACATAATAAGCACTTACCAAATGCCATAATTGTTGTTGTTGTTGCGTTGCTTGACACATAGTAAGCACTTTAACAAATACCACTATGATTGTTATTATCATTACCACATCTCCCATTCTTAAAGCCTCCTGAAACCCCTCCTCCTCTTCTTTCTCCAGGAAACCTTTTTTGATTAACTCCCAACACCATAAGTTGCAGCATTCCCAATAGCTCTATTAGCATTTAAGTAGGCTGCCCTCACTCCTGCACGTAGGTATATACTGGTTTATAGATTGGTGGAATATGATAGTCTACTCGGACTGCTCACTTTTGCACTGGCCGGTTCTCGCTCCTCGCTTCTGCTCCTCTTCCTGTTGAATCCTTTGTCTCTCCCCTCTGACAACGTGGTGACCTTTCCTACACTGACTTTCCACTAACCCACACCACTGGGTCACTGCCTCTGTCTGCCTCCTATGCTCAGGCTGCCAAGAGCTGCTGGCGAAAGTCCAAGCACCAAGCTGACCTTATCCATTGAAAATTTATCCTTTCCTACCTTAACTCTGCCCTCTTCTCCGCCAGGCAAATCTTCTTCTCCTCCCTCATCGACACCCATGCCCGTCACCCCCGCCAATTATTCCAGACCTTTAACTCTGTTAGGCCCCCTGTTCCTCCCACATTCCTTACCCCCAATGATCTGGCCACCTACTTCATCACGAAAATTAACACAATCAGGTCTGAACTCCCCAAAGTCACCCCTCCTCCTCCTGCTTCCCCCCACCAACCCTCTCCCCTACTTTCCCATCCTTCCCTGCAGTATCCTCAGAGGAGATCTCCTCCCTTCTCGCAAGTGCAACCCCCTCCACCTGTGCCTCGGACCCAATTCCTGCTCACTTTATAAAAACCATCGCCCCTGCCCTCCTCCCCTCCTTAACTTCTATCTTTAACCGCTCACTCTCCAATGGCTTCTTCCCCTCTGCCTTCAAACATGCCCATGTCTCCCCCATCCTAAAAAACCCTCTCTCGACCCCACTTCCCTTTCCAGGTACCGGCCTATCTCCCTACTACCCTTCCTTTCCAAGATCCTAGATCAAATCGTCTACACTCGCTGCTTAGAATTCCTTAACTCCCATTCTCTCCTGGACCCCCTCCGATCTGGCTTCCGTCCCCTCCACTCTACCGAGACTGCTCTCTCTAAGTTCACCCGTGACCTCCTTCTTGCCAAATCCAACGGCTCCTACTCCATTCTAATCCTCCTTGACCTCTCAGCTGCCTTTGACACTGTCGATCATCCCCTCCTCCTCCACACCTTATCTTACCTTGGTTTCATGGACTCCGTCCTCTCCTGGTTCTCCTCTTATCTCTCTGGCCGTTCATTCTCAGTCTCCTTCGCAGGCTCCTCCCCCCCCCATTCTCTAACTGTTGGGGTTCCCCAAGGGTCAGTTCTTGACCCTCTTCTGTTCTTCATTTACACTCACTCCCTCGGTGCACTCATTCGCTCTCACGGCTTCGACTACCATCTCTATGCAGATGACATACAGATCTACATCTCTGCCCCTGTCCTCGCCACCTCCCTTCAAGGTCGCATCTCCTCCCGCCTCCAAGACGTCTCTACCTGAATGTCTGCCCGCCACCTAAAACTCAACATGACCAAAACTGAGCTCCTCATCTTCCCTCCCAAGCCCTGTCCTCTCCTTGACTTGATAGGAATCACTGTGGACGGTACGACCATCCTTCCCGTCTCTCAGGCCCACAACCTCGGTGACATCTTTGACTCGGCTCTCTCGTTCACCCCACACATCCTATCTGTCACTAAAACCTGCCGGTCTCACCTTCATAATATAACCAAGATCCACCCTTTTCTCTCCACCCAAACGGCTATCTTGCTGTTATGGGCTCTCGTAATATCCCCGCTAGATTACTGTCAGCCTGTTCTCTGATCTCCTTTCCTCCTCCTCTCTCCTCGCTCCAATCTATTCTTCACTTCGCTGCCTGGCTCATCTTTCTGCAGAAATGCTCTGGGCATGTCACTCCCCTTCTTAAAAACCTCCAGTGGTTGCCTATCAACCTCCGTGCAAAACAAAAACTTCTCACTCTAGGCTTCAAGGCTCTCCATCACCTTGTCCCCTCCTACCTCTCCTCCCTTCTCTCTTTCTCCTGCCCACCCAGCACGCTCTGCTCCTCTGCCACCCACCTCCTAACCGTCCCCCGTTCTCGCCTATCCCGCCGTCGACCCCTGGGCCGTGCCCTCCCGCGGTCCTGGAATGCCCTCCCTCCTCACCTCCACCAAACTAATTCTCTTCCCCTCTTCAAAACCCTACTTACAGCTCACCTCCTCCAAGAGGCCTTACCAGACTGAGCTCCCCTTCTCCCTCTACTCCCTCTACCGCCCTCCTTCACCTCTCCACAGCTAAACCCTCTTTTTCCCCCCATTTCCCTCTGCTCCTCCCCCTCTCCCTTCCCATCCCCTCAGCACTGTACTCGTCTGCTCAACTGTATATATTTTCATTACCCTATTTTGTTAATGAAATGTACATCACCTTGATTCTATTTATTTGCCATTGTTTTAATGAGATGTTCAATGCCTTCATTCTACTTATTGCTATTGTTCTTGTCTGTCCGTCTCCCCCAATTAGACTGTAAGCCCGTCAAAGGGCAGGGACTGTCTCTCTGTTACTGAGAAGCAGCGTGGCTCACTGGAAAGAGCACGGGCTTTGGAGTCAGAGGTCATGGGTTCGAACCCCGGCTCTACCACTTGTCAGCTGTGTGACTTTGGGCAAGTCACTTAACTTCTCGGTGCCTCAGTTACCTCATCTGTAAAATGGGGATTAAGACTGTGAGCCCCACGTGGGACAACCTGATTCCCCTGTGTCTACCCCAGCGCTTAGAACAGTGCTCGGCACATAGTAAGCGCTTAACAAATACCAACATTATTATTATTATGATTTGTCCATTCCAAGCGCTTAGTACAGTGCTCTGCACATAGTAAGCGCTCAATAAATACTATTGAATGAATGAATGAAATACACTGAATCATAATAGATCACTGTGCTACTGAAATGCTTACTATGAGTCAAGCACTGTCCTGAGCACGGGGGAAGAGCAGGAATAATCAGGTAGGCCACAGGCCCTGACTTGCCCGCTTTATGACCTTGGGCAAATCATCTAACTTCCCTGTGCCTCAGTTAACTCATCTGTAAAGTGGGGATGAAGACTGTGAGTCCCATGTGGGGCATGGACTATGCCCAACTTGATTATCTTGTTTTCTATCCCAGTGTTTAGTACAGTCCCTGGCAGAGAATAAAGGGCTTAACAAATACCATCAAAAAAGAAGGGAGAAGATTGGTTAACTGTGTTGGGAGTTAATCAAAAAAGGCTTCCTGGAGAAAGAGGAGGAGGAGGGGTTTCAGGAGGCTTTAAGAATGGGAGGAGATGTGGTAATGATAATAACAATCATAGTGGTATTTGTTAAAGTGCTCACTACGTGTCAAGCAATGTAATAACAATTATGGCATTTGTTAGGTGCTTACTATGTGCCAGGCACTGTTCTAAGCGCTGCTGGGGTAGATATAAAATAAGTCCCCCATGAGGGACACAAGATAGGTCCCCATTTGCTGCCCACAATGAGCTTACAGTCTAGAGTGGGGGAGACAGACAATAATATAAATAAATAAAATTACAGATGTTCATTCGGTAGTATTTATTGAGCACTTACTATGTATAGAGCACTATACTAAGCGCTTGGAATGTACAAATCGGTAACAGATAGACAGTCCCTGCTCTTTGATGGGTTTACAGTCTAATCTGGGGAGACAGACAGACAAGAACAATGGCAATAAATAGAATCAAGGGGAAGAACATCTCATTAAAACAATAGCAAATAATAGAATCAAGGTGATGTACAGCTCATTAACAAAATAAATAGGGTAATGAAGATATATACAGTTGAGCGGATGAATACGGTGCTGAGGGGATGGGACAGGAGAGGGGGAGGAGCAGAGGGAAAGGGGGGAGAAGACGGTTTAACTGCTGGGAGGTGAAGGGGGGGGGCAGAGGGAGCAGAGGGAAAAGGGGAGCTCAGTCTGGGAAGGCCTCTTGGAGGAGGTGAGCTTTAAGTAGGGTTTTGAAGAGGGGAAGAGAATTAGTTTGGCAGAGGTGAGGAGGGAGGGCATTCCAGGACCGCGGGAGGGCGTGGCCCAGGGGTTGACGGCGGGAAAGGCGAAAACGGGGGACGGTGAGGAGGTGGGCGGCAGAGGAGCAGAGCGCGCGGGGTGGGCAGTGGAAAGAGAGAAGGGATGAGAGGTAGGAGGGGGCAAGGTGATGGAGAGCCTTGAAGCCTAGAGTGAGAAGTTTTTGTTTTGTGCGGAGGTTGATAGGCAGCCACTGGAGGTGTTTAAGAAGGGGAGTGACATGCCCAGAACGTTTCTGCAGGAAGATGAGCCAGGCAGCGGAGTGAAGAATAGACTGGAGTGGGGAGAGAGGGGAGGAAAGGAGATCAGAGAGCAGGCTGACACAGTAATCTAGCCGGGATATTACGAGAGCCTGTAGCAGAAAGATAGCCGTTTGGGTGGAGAGTAAAGGGTTGATCTTGGCGATATTATAAAGATGAGACTGGCAGGTTTTGGTAACAGATCGGATGTGTGGGGTGAACGAGAGAGCCGAGTCAAAGATGACACCGAGGTTGCGGGCCTGAGAGATGGGAAGGATGGTCGTACCATCCACGGTGAGTCAGGGAGAGGACAGGGCTTGGGAGCGAAGATGAGGAGCTCAGTTTTGGTCATGTTGTTTTAGGTGGCAGGCAGACATCCAGGTAGAGACCCCGTAAGTGCTGTAAGGAAGAACAAAGGGAGCTAGCAAGTCAGAGTGAGGCAGAAGGGAGTGGGAGAAGAGGAAAAGAGGGCTTAGGGAAGGGCTTTTGGAGGAGATGGGCCTTCAATAAGACTTTGAAGTGAATGGAGATACCGAGGGGAGGTTTGAACACCAGAGACTTCCCTTGACGTCTTGGGAACACATTTTTTTTTGATCTCCCTCCTTTTGCACTATGAGCTCATGTCTGCCTCAAGAACAGTGCTTCAGAAGCCCCCTTCCCTGGGCTCAACAGTGAGCCTCCTGCCACCCTAAAGAAGGGAGCAACTCTTCCCCGGGCCCTGGCAGCTGCGGCAGAGAAGGGATTTGGGGAGGAGTCTGCCCGGGTAGCAGTGGGGAAGGGAAACAGCGGGGCCTAGAGTATGCAGCTTGTCTGCTGGGTGACCTCGGGCGAGTCTCAACTTCTCGGTGCCTCAGTTCCTTCATCTGTCAAATGGGGATGAAGACTGTGAGCCCCACATAGGAAATGGACTCTGTCCAACCTGATTAGACCCAGCGTCTAGTACAGTGCCCGACATACAGTAATCCCTTAACGATAGGTACCACCTCTATTTTTTCAGAAGATCATGCGCTTTAAACCCGGCTCCACCACTGTGAGCTGTGTGGCCTTGGGCAAGCCACCTCATTCTCTGCACCTCAGTGACCTCATCTGTAAAATGGGGATGAAGAATGTGAGCCCTGTGTGGGACGCTGACTGTCTGACTGGATTTTCTTGTATCCACCCCAGCGCTTAGTACAGTGCCTAGTTCATAGTAAGTGCTTCCCAAATACCATTATTGGGATTATTCTCATTATTACCCAAGCAGCAGACATGTGGCGGAGTCCAGATTAGAACCCAGGTTCTTTAGACTGCCGGGCCCGTGGTCAATCGACTAAGCCAGGCTTTAACTGCCATCTCTATGAATGATTCCCAAATCTACCTCTCCGGCCTGGACCTCTGTTTCCCTTTTTCTTAATGGTATTTTCTAAGTGCTTACTATGTGCCAGCCACTGAACTCAGCACTGGGGTAGAAACAGGCTAATTGGGTTGGGCACATTGCCTGTCCCGCTGGGGCTCCTCGTTTTAATCCCTATTTTTATAGTTGAGGTCACTGAGTCCCAGAGAAGTGAAGCAACTTGCCCAAGGTCACACAGTAGATGAGTGGCAGAGCTGGGATTACAACTGATGTCCTGCTGACTCCAGGAGCTGGGCTCTATCCAGTAGGCCAGGTTGCCACGCATTTCCTCCTGCCTTCCTGCGAACTCGTCCTCTAGTCCGTGAACAGGGAATGTGTCCATTTTTCTTGTATTGTAGTGTCCCAAGCGCTTAGTGCAGTGCTTTGCACACAGTAAGGGCTCAATAAATACAATCGAGTGAACAAATGAATGACCTCTCTACTCGGATGTCCCGCCGACACTTCAAATTTAACACGTCCAAAATAGAACTCCTCGTATTCCCACCCAAACGTTCCTTATTTCCACCCAAACACTCCTCTTCCAAATTCTTTCCCATCATTGCAGACCAAGCCACCATCCTCCCTGCCCCTCGAGCCTGTAACCTTGGCATTATCCTTGGCTCACCCATCATTCAACCTGCATATTCAACCATCACCAAATCCTGGTGGTTGCCTCTTCACATTTCTAAAATCCACCCTGTCCTCTCCATCCAAACTGCTACCCCACAGATCCAAGCACTTCCTCTATCCTCACGGAATGGGAGTTTGGCTTGGATGTAGTGGATAGAGCACGGGCCTGGGAGTCAGATGGTCATGGGTGCTCATCCCAGCTCTGCCACTCTTCTGCTGTGTGGACTTGGGCAAGTCACTTTGCAGATGAGGGAACCGAGGTGCCGAGAAGTGAAGTGACTTGCCCTAGGTCACATGGCAGATGAGTGGCGGGACTCAGATGAGTACCCAAGTCCTCTGACTCCCTGGTTTGTGCTCTGCACACATTAAGCCCTTAGTAAATAGGACCGATTGAGTAGTCGCTCTTTCCACTAGCCCACACCCATTCTTCCCCTTAGTGGTTAAAAATCAATCCAAGGTATTTATTGAACGCTTACTAGGAGCAGACCACTGTACGAAGCACTTGGGGGAATCCAATACAACAGAATTAGTGGGCATGTTCCCTGCCCATAAGGAGCTTACAGTCTGGAGTCTAAAAGACCAGCTCTTGGATTTTCCTATTTCCCGCTTGTTAGAACTTCAATATTTTTGGCTTCCTGAATGTGACAAATGAGAGGCCGGGGAAAGAAAGGAGGTTTGCTGTTAGGAGCTGGGATTTTGATGTTTTTCTGCTGCTTGGTTTGTTCCCTAGTGGAGAGAGCACAAACTTGGGTGTCAGGAGGACCTGGCTTCTGATCCTGGCTCTGCCACTCATCTGTCACGTATTTATTTATATTATCTGTCAACCCCCTCTTGTTAGTAAGCTCACTGTGGGCAGAGATGGTGTCTGTTATATAGTTCTACTGTACTCTTTCCAAGGGCTTAGTACAATGGTCTGGACCTGGTAAGGGCTCAGTAAATGTGATTGACTGACTGTGGGGGATTAGGCCAGTCGCTTCACTTCTCTGGCCCTTAGTGACCTTATCTGTAAAATGGGGAATAAGACTGTGAGCCCTGTGGGGCACATGGATCGTCAAGCCTGATTCCCTTGTATGTACCTCAGTGCTTAGATTGGTGCCTGACTGGCACATAGGAAGTGCTTAACAGAAACGATGCATTCAGTCATATTTATTAAGTTTTTCATGTGGGCAGAGCACTGTGCTAAGTGCTTTGGAGAGTCCAATATAGCAGTGGGCGGATACGTTCCCTGACAACCTCCTACTTAGACTAGGTCCCTTGTGGGGGACAGACTTGGCTGAACTGTTATCATCATCACCATCATCATCATGAGGCCCACACGGGCAGGACCTGTGTCCGACCTCACTATCAGATGGATACAGTGCTTGTCCCATTGGCTAAGTAAGAGCAAAAGCAGGTATTGAATTCCTTTTAACAGCTGAGGGAACAAAGGCTGTGCTAAGTGAGGTGATGAGTGGGATTTATTAAGCACTTACTATGTGTCAAGCACAGTTCTAAGGGTAGGTACAAGCTCACCCAGATTGGCACTTCCCTGGCCCACATGGGTGTCTCAATCTTCATCCCCATTTTACAGATGAGGGCGCTGAGGCACAGAGCACTAAAGTGAGTCGCCCCAGGTCACCCAGCGGACGCGTGGAGCCGGGATGAAAACCCAGAAGGCCTGACTCGCAGCCCTGCATTCCTTCCGACTGTTGGCTATTTTGCTGGGGATTTTATGGGTAGACTTGTAAATCTTTACTTATCGTTCAGAGATTTTATGATACACCTAGATCACCCCAAGCCAAATCAACCCCGAATTACCCCAGCAAAATCACCCTGGAGGTTAAATTATAAATGGTCATTACTTTCTGATTGATCTCCATTTTTCCAGATGAAATGACTGAGTCCCAGAGAAGTGAAGTGACTTCTCCACGGTCACCTAGCAGACCAGGGACAAAGCTGGAATTAGAACTCAGGTCCTTTTGACTTGCAAGCCAGGGCTCTAGCTGCTAGAACTCCTCTGCTTCTCCTGGCAGAGTATGCCTCTTCCTCCCTCTAGCCCAGGGTAGTTGGCCAGACTAGGCATGGAGCCCACTTCCTCTTCAGCCTGGCTTCTTCTCTCTTTTTTCTTTTTCTTTGAAATGACATTTCTTAAGTGCTTGAGAAGCAGCGTGGCTCCGTGGAAAGAGCCCGGGCTTGAGAGTCAGAGGACATGGGTTCGAATCCTGGATCTGCCACTTGTCAGCTGTGTGACTGTGGGCAAGTCACTTCACTTCTCTGTGCCTCAGTTACCTCATCTGTAAAATGGGGATTAACTGTGAGCCTCATGTGGGACAACCTGATTACCCCATATCTACCCCAGCGCTTAGAACAGTGCTCTGCACATAGTGAGCACTTAACAAATACCAACATTATTATTATTACTCTTTGTCCAGGACTGTTCTAAGCTAATCAGGTGGACCAGTCAGTCGGTTGCATTTATGGAGTGCTTACCGTGTGCGGAGCACTGTACTGAGCGCTTGGGAGGCCTTGTCCCAATAAGCCCTCCTTTCCTCTTTTCCCACTCCCTCCTGTGTTGCTCTGACTTGCTCCCTTTATTCATTCCCCCAGCCCAGCCCCACAGCCCTTACGTCCATTTATTGATTCCTATTATTGTCCGTCTCCCCCTCTAGACCGTAAGCGCATTGTGGGCAGGAAATGTAGGTTTATTGTTCTACTGCACTCTCCCAAGCATTTCACCCAGTGCACACAGTAAACACTGGGTAAATATGATTGACTGACTTTGCAGCCTGGCTCCCTCCCTCTTTTTTTTTTTTTTCCTTTTAATTGACATTCGTTAGGTGCTTACTCTGGGTCAAGCACTGTTGTAAGCCCTGCAGTAGCTACAAGTTAATCAGGGTGGGCCCAGTTCCTGTTGTACATGGGGCTTACAGTCTTCATGCCCATTTTACAGAAGAGGCAACTGAGGGTCAGAGAAGTAAAGTGACTTGCCCAAGGTTCCAAAGCAGACAAGTGGTGGACCTGAGATGAGAATCCAGGTCCTCTGAGTGGAAGGCCCCAGGGTCCAGTCACTAGGCTAGGCGGCTTCTCCACAGCCTTTGGGAAGATGTCACCGGCCAAGTCAAATGGGGCTCAAGCGCCGCCCCAGCACCCTAGCTCGTTGTGGGTGGGGAATGTATCTGCTTATTGTTCTCTTGTGCTCCCCCAAGTGCTTAGCACAGTGGTTTGCACGGAGTAAGCGCTCAATACACGCGATCGAATGAGTGGACGAATGAATAGCTCGGCCCAGCTCACCTCAACTCGGGCCTCTTGGGTCACGTGGCCTAGCTCAGGGACCAGGACGGTCTAATCCATGACTTGGACCCAATGTGAAAATCTGTTTGGAGGAAACCTAGGGGATAATGGAGGGAGGGAGTGGGGTGTTCAGTATCATCTGAGGCTCTTGATATTTCCCGTCCCTAACCACATCGTCGATCAGTCCGACCACCATTCTTTACTCAGGTTGGACAGTCGGTCGTATTTACTGAACGCTTACTGTGTGCAGAGCACTGTGTTAAGCACTTGGGAGGCCTTCCCTGACTAAGCCCTCCTTCCTCTTCTCCCACTCCTTTCTGCTTCACCCTGACTCGCTCCTTTTATTCATCTCTCTTCCCAACCCCAGAGCACTTACGTCCATACCTGTCATGTATTATACGAGCGTCTGTCTCCCCTTGTAGAATGGGTGCTTACTGGGTGCAGAGCACTGTGCTAAGCTCTTGGGAGAGTACACTATAACACCTAGACTCATTTCCTGCCCACAGTGACCTTACAGTCAAGAGGGGGAGACAGACATGAATAGAAATCAATATATTCTAGATGCACACCTAAGTGCTATGGGGCTGAGGGAGGGGCGAATAAAGTGGAGCCAATCACAGTGTTTTTGTTGTTTTTCTTTAACTGGTATTAAGTCCTTACTGTGTGCCAGGTAGTGTGCCAGTTTGGGAGTGATACGAGTTAAGCAGATTGGACACAGTCCATGTTCAAAGTCCAACTGAGGTGCAGAGAAGTGAAGCGGTTTGTCTAGTGTCACCTAGCAGGCAAGTGGCAGAGCAGGGATTAGAACTCAGGTCCTTCTGACTGCCAGGCCCACGCTTTAGCCACTAGGTCACACCGCTTGTCTACAAGGCATTGATTTTTTTTTTTCCTCTCCTTGCTTTCATTCAATCGCATTTAATGCTTGTCTGCTTTCTGCCAGTGCTTAACAAATACCATGGTTATTATTCCTATCATTCATTCATTCATTAAATCGTATTTCCTGAGCGCTTGCTGAGTGCAGAGCACTGTCCTAAATGCTTGGACGAGTACTATCTAACAATAAACAGACATATTCCTTGCCCACAATGAGCTGAAGGGGAGAAGGACACTAATATCAATCAATAAATGACAGATCTGGAGTTAAATGTTGTGGGGCTGGGAGGAGGGGCGGATGAATGAAGGGAGCCAGTCAGGGTGACGGAGAAAGAGAGTGGGAGAAGAGGAAAGGGGGGCTTAGTCAGGGAAGGCTTTTTTGCACAGAGCACTGTATGAGAAGCCTGGGACGGTCCCATAGGCAGGAGACACTCCCCCTGCCCTTGAAGATCTGATGTCCCCTGAAACGTGCCTACCTTTCTTGGTTCTTTTTCATTACAGAGCAAGACCTCGTAAAAGTCAAATATCATTCTTCTTTTTATTCCCTAAATATCTGGGGAACACTGACTGGCTACAGTTTGGTCGACAACTTCTGTCCTGTTGTATCCACCATTAGTGGGGTATCTGACCTTCCCCCTCAACTCCCCCGACCTCCACATTGCTCCCCACCCCCACTCCCCAGCCCCATAGCATTTATGTCCAAATATTTAATTCATTTATTTGTATAGCCTGTCTCCCCCCCCATTCTAGACTGCTCTAGCTCCTCGTGGGCAGGGAATGTGCCCATTTATTATTGATTCAATCAGTTGTATTTATTGAACACTTAATGTGTATACTGTTGTGCAGAGTACTGTACTAAGCACTTGGGGAAATGCAGTTCAACAATAAACAGTGACATTCCCTGCTCACAATGACCTTACGGTCCAGAGAATTGTTGTCCTGTCCACTCCCAAGTGCTTAGTACTTTCGCTGGGCACAAAGTAAGAGCTCAGTAAGTATGAGTGAATTAATTGAGTGAATGAATGAATGAATGTACACCAAGGATTTATGTTAATGTCCGTCTCCCCCTCTGGACGGTAAGGTCATTTTGGGCAGGGAATGTGTTCTCTTTCCTTTGCTTAGAACAGTGCTCTGCATGCAGTAAGCACTTAAGTGCCTGCCTTGTGACCTTGGGCAAGTCACCTAACCTCTCTGTGCCTCCGTTCCCTTGTCTGCAACATGGGGATTCGCGTGCTATGGGGCCCTGGGCAAGTCATTTCCCTTCTCTCAGCTTCTCTTTCCCCTTCTGAAAGCAGGCGTTCGGGACCCGTTCTCCGTCTTCCTCGGCCGGGGACTTCCTTCTGGGGCAGACAGTGTCTGATCGGGTTATCTCGTGGTTGTCCCGGTGGTTAGTATAGTGCTTGGCACAGAGTGAACACCTAACAGATACCACCATTATTACTGTGGTCATTGTTATTACTAGGCGAGGAAAACTCATATCTGTCACTTCTAGTAGATTTTAAGATACCTCGACGGCAGGGATCCAAAAGCGCCACGAACTGTGCATTGTGTTTAGAGGCTAGGTCAGAGACAAGTTTATCTTGAGGCGTTTCTGGTTAAGTGGCAAAATTTATCTCTGCCCATCAAGGCCAGCTCAACTTCAAGCAATACAGAGTTTCTCTGTATACCTTTTGGCACAACATTCATATTATCTGGAGAATACACTATAAGGGAAATCCTTTAGATTAGAAAGCAGTCAACCCCACAGGCATTTTCCATCCAACCCCCCATCTGCCCTGTTCTAGTTGATCTGATAATACTCATAAGCAGGGTCAGGGGTCTTGATTAGCACAAGAGAGAGTCCTTTGGTCTTTGCAATTAAGTTGTCTTGAGTCAATCCAGTCTTTAAGTGATCTGAGTTACTCCAATAGCCAGAATTGTCTTGAGTAAATCAAGTTAAGTGATGTGAGTGATCTAGCGGGTCTGGCTCTGAAACAGCTCAGCAAGGGAGATCAGAGACAAAGCAAGGGGGACAACTGCCGGACCAGCTGGACCTGAGTGTAGGTGCCAAGCTACCAACTTCAACCGTCATTGCCCCAGTGGGCAGAGCATGGGCCTGGGAGTCAGAGGATCTGGATTCTAGTTCCAGCTCTGCCAGTTGCTTGCTGGGGCACTTTGACCAAGAATATTTACTTCTCTGTGCTTCCGTTTCCTCACAGCTCTCCCGCTACAACCCGGATCGCCTTCCCTCTTCCTATTCGACGGATGCCAGCTCTCCGCCCAGTCAAAGACTAATTGAGGGCGCATCTCCTCCTAGAAACCTTCCCCCACCTAGTCCTCATCTGTTCTCTCAGTCCGTTCTGCATCGCCCTGATGGGCTCCCTTGATTCACCTCACCCGCTCAGCCCCACAGCAGCTCTCCCCATTTCTGGAATGTATTTATTTATTCACATGAATGTCCACCTGACCCTCTGGACTGTAAGCTCGCTCTGGACGGGGAATGTGCCTACCCACTCTTCGATCGTCCTGTCCCAACTGCTTAGTGCAGTGTGCTCTGCGCACAATAAGGGCTCAATCAGTAGGATCGATGGATGGAGAGGCACGAATCCCCATATTGCAATTGAGGAAACGGGGTCCCAGAGAGGTGAAGCGACTTGGTCGAGGTCACATGGAGTGGAGATGACCCGGGCCCCGTGACCCGGCGGGCCAGTGCTCTCACCGGGACGCAGATGGCAAAGCCGTGCGGGTCGGTGAGGAAGGGTCCCCGTGGCCACGGTTTCCTCCAGCCCTGGCTTGGACCACTAGGACTACTGGACCAATAGGCGATAGAAGCTCTGTCTAGGGCCCAGGAAGCCACAAGGCCCCCTCTTCCCCGAGTAGCCACGAAACCTCATCCTATTTAATCCCACCAGGGACGGAGCCTAAAAGGGCCTACACAGGCTGAGGGCCAGCTCTGGGGCCGCTTGACAGACACGCCCGCGCCCGGTTTCTCGGCTCGGGGTTTCCCAGAGGTCTCGGCCCACTTCATGCTTCAGGCCCGTAGGGTACACGGCAGCCTCAGGACGACGTTCTACACGTAGCAGGCACTCGGTCAATAGGACTGTGCCTGGCCTGATGATCGGGCACCTCCCCCGGTGCTTAGCACATGGTTGGGCTCATAGTAAGCACATGATGAATAACAAGTCCAGGGGCGCTGACGTCTGCGGTGACGTGGGGGTTGTCCCCGGGCCAGGGCGGGCCCACAGCTCTGGGGCCTCGGTGCCGCCGCCCAGAGGTCCGTTGGACCTAAGGACGGGACCCTCAAGAAGCAACGCGGCCTAGGGGATAGAGCGTGGGCCTGGGAGTCGGAAGGTTCTAATCCAGGCTCCGCCGCTCGATTGCTGTGCGACTCTGAGAAAGTTACTTTTCTTCTCTGCACCTCAGTGACCTCATCAGTCAAATGGGAATTAAGATTGTGGAGCCCCATGCGGGACAGGGACTACAGCCAACTGGACTCTCTTGGGTCTACCTCAGCGCTTAGGACAGTGCCCGACACACAGTCATCGCTGAGCGAACACCAAAGGCCAACAACCAAGAACCCTTCGGGAACTCTGTGTGCAAAGCACTGTAGTAAGAGTTTGGGAGAGTACAGTATAACAACCAACAGATAAATTCCTGGTCCCAGGGAGCTCACAGTCTACAGGGAGAAACGGACATGAATACAAGTCAAATACCTTCCAGATCCGTACTCGTCTTATGCTGTCAAGTCATCTTCTACCCATAGCGACACCACAGACGCTTCTCTTCCAGAATGACCCGCTTCCATCCGCCATCACTCCGGTAGCGTATCCAAGAGTATTCTCGGTAAAAATATGGAAGCGGTCTACCTTTGACTCTCTCCCATGTGACTGCCGCCCGGCACAATGCAGGTAGATACCCGTGTGGCATGGGGGGGGGGATGGGAGGCAGGATGAATGAAGGAGCAAGTAAGAGGGGCACCAAAAGGTGTGGGAGTGCTGTGCGTGCAGACCACTGTAATAAGCGTTTGGGGCAGAGAGGAGGAGAGGGGAGTTAGGGTTGCTCAACGTGTTCCCTGCCCACAGTGAGCTTACAGTCCAGAGGGAGAAAGACATTGAAATCCATTTCAGCTGGCTATGTCCATCACTGGTTTGGAGAGAAGGTGGAGGTGAAGAGGAAGCACTTCAAGAGTACATATCCAAGCAAGTATATGACCCAGAAAGGAGAGGGAGTAGAGGGAACGAGGGGCTTAGCTGGGGAAGCTCTCTCAGGGGAGAGGACCCGATAAGGTTTTGAATCTGGGGGGAGTGACCGTCTGTCAGATAGGATGGGGCAGGCCGTTCCGGGCCAGAGGCGGGATGGGGGAGAGGGGTAGGTGGCGAGAGAGAGGACAAGTGAGTGGGTTGGCATTAGAGGAACAGAGTGGGTGGGCTGGGTCAGAGCGGGGAATGGGTGAAGTGAGGTAGGAAGGGACGAGTCTTTCAAGGCAACAGTAAGGAGTTTTTTTTTGATGTGGAGGTGGATGGGTAACTCCCAGAGGTTCCGGAGGAGTGGGGAGACATGGACTCGATGCTCTTTTTGTGAAAAATGATCTGGGCAGCAGAGTGAAGTATGGGCCGAAGTGGGGAGAGCAGGAGGAAGAGAGATTAGAGAGGAGGTTGGTGCCATAGTTAGAGAGGGATATTGGATAAGTGTTTGGATCATCATGGTAGCTGTTTGCATCATATATATATATATATATATATATATATATATATATATAAAACAACATATATATGGATATAACCTCCTCATTCATTCCGTGACGAAGTGCTCACTGTGCACCGAGCACCGTACCGAGCACTAGGGAAAGTCCAGTATGACACAGAGCTGACGTCTAGAGGCAGAAATGGTTGTCGATCTCAATCGATTCCCGTAGGCTCTGGGTGTGAGTGCTCTGGGGCCGAGGGAGAGGTGAATAAAGGGAGCGGATCCAAGTGCAAGGCACAAGGGGGCGGGAGTAAAGGAAGTGGGGGGATCTGGAAGGTCTGAGCAGTCGCTATCAGCCCCGGCCCCATGTCGCTCATCTCTGAATCTGTAAATGATATCATAGATCATGAGTCAGTGATACATCCTCACCAACGTCCGCCTCCCCATTTAGAACATCGGGTCGGGGATCATTTCGGTCCGTTGAGTCCGGCGGTCCGCTGCACTCACCCGGAGGAGGGAATGGACGATGATTCTCCCGAGAAGCGCGGCACTTGCCGGGAGGGGTGAGTTTGTCCCTTGCCTAACCTTTCCCTTAGCCTAATCTTATCCCAAGCCAAGCCTTTTCCCCTAGCCTGACGTTTTCCTTTAGCCTAACCTTTCCCTTAGCTTAACCTTTCCCTTGGCCTAACCTTTCCCCTAGCCTAACATTTTCACCTAGGCTAACCCATTCCCATGGCCTAGGCTTTTCCCCTGGCCTACCCTCTTCCTCGGCCTAACCTTTTCCCCAAGTCAAACCTTTTGCCCTACTGTAACCTTTGCCCCATGCCTAATGTTTTCCCCTGGTCTAACCTTTCCACTAGCCTAACATTTTCCCCAGGCCATACTGTTTCCATGACCTATCCTTTTCCCCGTGGCCTATCTATCCTTTTCCCCGTGGCCTATCTATCCCTTTCCCCGTGGCCTATCTATCCCTTTCCCCGTGGCCTATCTATCCCTTTCCCCATGGCCTATCTATCCCTTTCCCCGTGGCCTATCTATCCCCTTCCCCGTGGCCTATCTATCCCCTTCCCCGTGGCCTATCTATCCCCTTCCCCAATGGCCTATCTATCCCCTTCCCCGTGGCCTATCTATCCCCTTCCCCGTGGCCTATCTATCCCCTTCCCCGTGGCCCATCCTTTTTCCTCAGCCTGCCCTTTCATTCATTCAGTAGTATTTATTGAGCGCTGACTATGTGCAGAGCACTGTTCTAAGCATTGGGGTAGATCCAGGGTCATCAGATTGTTCCACGTGGGGCTCACCATCTCACTCCCCATTTTACAGAGGCGGTAACTGAGGCACAGAGAAGTTGTGACTTGCCCACAGTCACGTAGCTGATAAGTGGCGGAGCCGGGGTGCCTTGCACGTTTACCCAAAATCCTTTCCTTCCAATCTGGACCCCCAGCCTTAGCCTTGCAGGTTTGGCCCCAAACCCTTACGTTCCATTATGGGACCACGCCCCCCCCCCCCCCGCCCTCCCGCTTTGGCCTTGCAGGCCTGGCCCCGAACCATTTTTATTCCAGTTTAAGAAAAAAATGGCTGCTCAGTGCTTCTCCTCGGCTTTGAGGATCATCTCTCTTATACTGTGGGCAGACTCAACTCCCAGATTTTCCCTCTTACTGAATGGACTGCACTGCTACCCCAAAGAGAAGTGTGTGTGTGTGCGTGTTTGTGTGTGTGTGTGTGTGTGTGTGTGTGTGAATCATGGGAGGAAGAAGAGTGATGAGGCTGCTGCCACTCAGGGGAAAACAGGGGCCTGGGCTCTGAGCAGGAAGCGAGTTCTCTCCGTTTGGCCTGGGACTGAGAAGACCCACCAACATTCTTGTTTTTCTTTTGTTCTGTTTGGCTTGGCTGCCTGTCTGCCCTGTTTAGACGGTGAGCACGTCATTGGGCAGGGAGGGTCTCTGTGGGTTGCCAAAAGTGACATTCCAAGCGATGAGTACAGTGCTCGGACCATAGTAAGTGCTAAGTCAATACTATGGAATGAATGAATGAATAAATGAAGATCCAGGGTCCTTACTTCTGGAGATGGGTCAAGTGTCGCTGGGTCGAAAGTCCTGATGGCAGGGTCATGGAACAACCTCACACTCTGGACTCAGGGTGGAAGTTTGTGGTTTCTAAGTTCGGGAGGAACTCATGGGAGCCCCCCATGTAAGCCTGGAGAGGCTGAGGTGATTTGGAGATGTGTGTGTTGTCGGCTTGATTGCGAGGGACTTCGGAGTTGAGGAGCAGAAGAGCAACGTTTTGGGGGTCAATGTGGTCTGGCAGTTGGGGTCCCTCTGCATCTGCTTTCTGGCTTGTCAACTCGGGGCTCTTCCGGGCCAGGTCCTTGCCTTCCAGGCGTCCATGGCAGGCTGTTAGGTGGAGGTCGAACCTTTCCCCTTTCCCGACTTTGTTCATGCCTGTGAGGGAAGTGGGTCGTGGGGTGACGGGCCTAACAACACTCCACTGCAGAAGGCTTCTTGGCCCCTCCCACTGCCTCTTTCCTCTCCAGCCTTTCCGCAGGGCTGTGGAAATTTCACGAGACATTTGGTGCCGGCAATTCCTCCGTGGTGTCGACAGAGTGCTTCCTCTATGTCGAGCACTGTCCTTCAGGGTTAGGAGAGTCCCGGAGACCCGCATGAACAGCTCTGTTCCCTGCAGCCCTGACTCCTCCCCTTCCCAGACTGGTCCCCACTGCTCTGCTCGCCTTCCCTGACCCCTTCGAGATCGGCTTCCGTGGACTGGGGAGGCCTCAGTGAAGACCATCCAGGGAAGGGAAGGGTCGAAGGAGAAGGGGTGTTAGACCTGGTGGTGGTGGGTGGCTGGTTCAGGGGTTGGTGGCTGTGCCTCAGTGCATGGGGGAGTGGAAAGCGTCAGTCAAGTGTGTGGGTGTGTGTGTGGGTGTGTGTGGTGGGGTCGGGCGTGGGGAGGCCTTTGCCTTCCCCGGCCTTTCTGTGAGATTGTTCTTGCTGGTGGGAGGGTGTGGAGGAGGCGTTGCCCCCTCGAAGCGAAGGAGATGGGGGCCTGGGTGGATGCTGAAAAGTCATGGTGGGAGAGGAAGGAGGTGGTGAGCCGAGGGCCCTCTCATCATCCTCAACCTCATTCTGGTGGTCTTGGTTAAGCGCTGACTCTGGGCAGAGCATTCTTCTCAGCACTGAGGGGGGGAGCTCCAGGGCCCACAGGGGGTCCCCCGGGAGGCTCCCCGTCTTGCTCCCCATTTGACCCATGAGGGAATGGAGGCCCCGAGCAGTGAAGTGACTTGCCCCCAGTCCCCCAGATGCCAAGGGGCAGAGCCAGGATGCGAACCCCTGACTCCTGACTCGCCAGCCCGCACTCTTTTCACGGCGCCACGCTGCTTCTCTCGCCCTTGCAGCCCCGAGGCGAGTTCTCCCGCCCGGGGCCAAGGCTCTGGGGAGGGAACTGGTTCTGTCGGGCTTGACAGTGGGGCGGAGAAGACGATCCAGGACCCGGAAGTCTCGAGATTCTGGGTGAGTGAATCCTCCCTAACCTCCCCGTCCTGTCCCCACCAGGGCCGCCACCCTGCATGCACATCCTTCCTCCCTCCGGAACTGGCACTCCGCAGGGCCTGTCTCTGAGGGAGTTGGGCAGGGGCAGGGCGGGTGAGGGGCCAGTCTCGGGGGAAGAGGGAAGCTGGCTAGGGGCTTGCTCACTTGCTCGCTGGGAGGGCTTTGAGGTCAGGTCACTTCCCTCTAGACCTGCCTGCAGGCCTGTTCTGGGGGGGGACAGGGTGGGGGGCGGATCATCCCTCCCCTCTCCTGACCTCATGCCCCGGTTGTGGGTGGGAGGATGCCGAGGGACCCTGAACGGAACGAGGGTCCCGGGCCTGGGAGTCCAGGGCCAACATGGGTTTTCTGCTTGGCCACCCCTCCCCCGCCCCCACACTGTCTGCGGTGTGACCTTGGGCAAGTCATTCCACTTCCTGGGGCCTCTGACCCCATCGGTCCAATGGGGAGCAAGATGGTGAGTCCCACAGGGGACCACTTGAAGCCACTGGGTCTCTCCCAGCCCTTCGAACCGTGCGGGGCACCTAGGAAGGGCTTCTGAAAGACCCCAAGAATCCTGCTTCTTCTTCTTGTTAGGATGATGCTCATGAGGGAGGTGAAGGGTTTCAGCATCCATCTCTGATGGCTCCCTTGCCACTCCAATGGCCTCTGCTGTTGCGGTGCAAGTGCTCAGAGACCCTCGGCTCTTGTCATCCATCCAGGGTATTTAGGGAGTGCTTAGTCTGGGCCGAGCACTGTACTCAGTGCTGGGGAGTGGACCGTGCCCCCGCAGGAGCCGCCACATTGCCTGCTGCTCGGACTCCCCCCTCAGTCTCCCTGGCTCCCCTGTTCTGCTCTCGTTCGGGGATCTCCCTTCCTCCTCCTTGCCGATGGGCTTGTCTTCTTCTCCAGACTCCCCAGAATCCTCCCCTTTCACTCGGGGAGGTCCACCCTCCATTGGAGGCGGTGGACCCCGAGGAGACCATCCTGGTCAGCGATGGAGCGGAGGCTCAGGGTCGGTCCCTAGTGGGTGGGATGGGACTCTTTCCGGGCTGAGTGGGTGGGATGAGTTGCCTGGGTGAGCTGGAAGGGGCAGGGGGAACCCAGCGAGTGGGGATGGGGAGCTCACTCTTGCTTTTCTCTTTTCTTTCCAGGGAAGAAACCCACCCGGGTGGGAGTGCTGGGGTCTTCCTGTGCCATCTCGGGCCAGGTGGAGGATCCTGCCCATCCGTGTGCACACCCCATTCTTCTTGGAGAAGAGACCTGGGTGGGGGGGCGTGGGGAGGACCGAGTCGCCATTGGATTAGAAAGGGAAGAATCTCATCCCGAGCTGCTGGACATCCAGTCCCTCGAGGAAGACCCATCTTCATCCCTTCACAAAGACCATGATTCTGATTCTTATGATGATTCTTCTCATTCTCATGCAAGAGAGGCAAGAAAGAGGGGTCACCCTATTTTTCCCCTATTTTTCCCTAACCTTTTCACCTGGCCTAACCTTTTGCCCTGGTCTAACCTTTTCCCCCAGTCTGACTTTTTCACCTGGCCTAAGTACCCTTTTCCCCTGGTCTTACCTTATCGCCTGGCCTAACCTTTTGCCCTGGTCCAACCTTTTCCCCCAGTCTGACCTTTTCGCCTGGCCTAACCTTTTCCCTTGGTCTAACCTTTGGCCCTGGTCTAACCTTTTCCCTCAGTCTGACCTTTTCCCCTGGTCTGACCTTTTGCCCCGATCTAACCTTTCCCCGCATTCTGACCTTTTCGCCCGGCCCGGCCATCCTTTTCGCCCTGCCCAGCAGACCTTTTCCCTGGCCAAACTTTTTCCCTGACCTAACCTTTTCCCTTGGCCATATATTTTTCCCCTGGTCTAACCTTTTCCCTTAACTAACCTTGCCTCATAACCTAAACCTTTCCCCTAGGGAAACCTTTTCCCCTATCGTAACCTTCTCTCCTAGCCTAAAGTTTTTCCCTTGCCAAGCCTTTCCCTTAGCCTAATCTTACCCCAAGCCAAGCCTTTTCCCCTAGCCTAATGTTTTCCCTTAGCTTAACCTTTCCCTTGGCCTAACTTTTTCCCCTAGACTAACCTATTCCTCTTGTCTAGCCTTCTCCCCTGGCCTACCCTCTTCCCTGGCCTATCATCTTCCCCAGGCCAAACCTTTTGCCCTAGCCTTACCTTTTCCCCCAGTCAAACTTTTTCCTATGGCCTAACCTTTTCCCTAGCCTTAACTTTTCCCCGGTCTAACCTTTTCCCCGACCAAATGGTTTCACCTAGCCTAACCTTTTCCCCTAGCATGACTTTTCCCACTAGCCTCTGCTTTTCCCGTGGCTCAGCCTATTCCTCTATCCTCACCCTTTCCCCAAGACTTGAGTTTTCCTTTTGCCTAACCTTTTCCCCTTGCCTAACCTTTTCTGATAGCATAATCTTTTCCCTGGCTCACAATTTTCCCCTGCCCTATCCTTTCCCCATAGCTTAACCTTTGCCCCTAGTGTAGCCTTTAGTCATAGGCCGACTTTTCCACTACCCAAACCGTTTCCCCTGGCCGAACCGTTTCCCCTGGCTGAACCGTTTCCCCTGGCCGAACCGTTTCCCCTTGTCTAACGTTTTCCCCAGGCCACACTTTTTCCCTGACCTAACCTTTTCCCTGGCCTATCCTCTCGCATTGGCCTATCCTTTTCCCCTGGTGTAACCTTTTCCCTGGACTACCCTTTTCCCCTAGCCTAAACGTTTCCCCTAGGCCAACTTTTTCCCCTTCTGTAATCTTCTCCCCTAGCCTAATGTTTTTCCCTTGCCTAACCTTAGCCCTTAGCCTAAGCTTTCCCTTCGCCTAATCTTTCCCCAGCCTAACATTTGCCCATGGACAAAACTTTTCCCCGGGCCTAGCCTTTTTTCCCGGCCTACATTCTTCCCCAGCCTACCCTTTTCCCCAGGCCAAACGCTTTCCCCTCGACTGACCTTTTCCCGCAGTCTAGCCTTTTCCCTTGGCCTAACCTTTTCCCATAGCCTAAACCTTTTAGAGAAGCAGTGTGGCTCAGTGGAAAGAGCCCGGGATTGGGAGTCAGAGGTCATGAATTCGAATCCCGGCTCTACCACTTGTCAGCTATGTGACTGTGGGCAAGTCACTTCACTTCCCTGTGCCTCAGTTACCTCATCTGTAAAATGGGGATTAACTGTGAGCCTCATGTGGGACAATGTGATTACCCTGTAATAATAATAATAATAATGTTATTTGTTAAGCGCTTACTACGTGCCGAGCACTGTTCTAAGCGCTGGGGGAGATACAGGGTAATCAGGTTGTCCCATGTGAGGTTCACAGTTAATCCCCATTTTACAGATGAGGTAACTGAGGCCCAGAGAAGTGAAGTGACTTGCCCACAGTCACACAGCTGACAAGTGGCAGAGCCGGGAGTCGAACCCATGACCTCTGACGCCGAGGCCCAGGCTCTTTCCACTGAGCCACGCTGCTTCCCTACTACATCAGCTCTTAGAACAGTGCTCGGCATAGAGTAAGCGCTTAACAAATACCAACATCATTATTATTATTATTTTACCTTTCCCCTTGGCAAACGTTTTCCCCTACTGTCACCTTGTCCCCTAGCCGAATGTTTTCACCTTGCCTAACCTTTCCCTTAGCCTAATCTTTCCCCTAGCCAAGCCTTTTCTCCTAGCTTCACGTTTTCCCTTAGCCCAGCGTTTCCGTTAGCCTAGCCTTTTCCCCTGGCCTACCCTCTTCCCCTGGCCTAACTTTTTTCCCAGGACAAAGCTTTTCCCCCACTCTAACCTTGTGCCCCGGCCTAACCTTTCCCCTGGGCTAACCTTTTGCCCTGGTCTAAACTTTTCCCCCAGTCTGACCTTTTCGCCTGACCTAACGTTTTCGCCTGACCTAACGTTTTCGCCTGACCTAACGTTTTCGCCTGACCTAACCGTTTCCCCTACTGTAACCTTTGTCCCTAGCGTCATGTTTTCCCCTGGCCTAAACTTTTCCCCTAGCTAAACCTTTGCCCCTACTGTAACCTTCGCCCCTGGTCTCACCGTTTCCCCTGGTGTAACCTTTTCCACCGGTCTAAACTTTTCCTCAGGACAAACCTTTCGTCTGGCCTCACCTTTTCGCCTGGCCTCACCTGTTCCTGTAGCCTAAACCTTTCCCCTAGGCTAACCTTCTCCCCTACTGTAACCTTCTCCCCTAGGCTAACATTTTCCACTAGGCTATCCTTGTCCCCGGCCTGCCCTTTCATTCATTTCATAGTATTTATGGAGCGCTTACTCTGTGCAGAGCACTGTTCAAAGTGCTGGGGTAGATCCAGGGTCATCAGGTTGTTCCACGTGGGGCTCACCATCTTCCTCTCCATTTTACAGAGGAGGTTACTGAGGCCCAGAGAGGTTAAGTGACTTGCCCACAGTCTCATAGCCGAGAAGTGGCGGAGCCGGGGTGCCTTGCACGTTGACCCAACATCCTTTCCTTCCCATCTGGGCCCCCCAGCCTTAGCCTTGCGGGTTTGGCCCCAAACCCTTATTTTCCATTATGGGGACACCCCCGCCCCCCGCTTTGGCCTTGCGGGCTTGGCCCCGAACCATTTTTGTTTCAGTTTCAGAAAAAAAAGTGGTTGCTCAGTGCTTCTCCACGGCTTTGAGGATCATCTCTCTTATAGTGTGGGCAGACTCCACTTGCAGATTTTCGCTCTTACGGAATGGACTGCACTGCTACCCCAAAGAGGAGAGAGAGAGAGAGAGTGTGTGTGTGTGTATATGTGTGTGTGTGAATCCTGGGGGCAAGAAGAGTGATGAGGCTGATGCCACTCCAGGGAGAACAGGGGCCTGGGCTCTGTGCAGGAAGAGAGTTCTCTCCGATTGGCCTGAGACGACCCACCAACCTTCTTGTTTTTCTTTGGTTCTGTTTAGCTTGGCTGCCTGTCTCCCCTGTTTAGACGGTGAGCCCATCACTCGGCAGGAAGGGTCTTTATGGGGTGCCGAAAGTGACATTCCAAGAAATGAGTAGAGTGCTCTGCCCATAGTCAGTGCTCAGTCCATTCTATGGACTGAATGAAAAAATGAATGAAGATCCAGGGCCCTTACTTCTTGAGATGGGTCGCGTCTCTCTGGGACGACGGTCCTGATGGCAGGGTCGCGGCCCAGCCTCCCGCTCCCGAGAAGGGACTCTTTTAGACTCAGGGTGGCAGTTTGTGGTTTCTGAGGTGGGGAGGAACTCAAGGTGTCTCCCCTCTGTGTCTCTCTGAGAAGCAGAGTGGGGCCAATTCGTCCCTGAAATGGAGGTCCTAGCCATGTGGCCTGGCGGGACAACAGGCCGGTCTCATGCCAGAAACTGAATTGTATTCACAGTGCTGCCGTTCTGCACCTTCAGTCAATCCCTTGGATGGAGGGCCTGGCTCCTGTGTGCAGAGCACTGTACTTAGGGCTTGGGAGCAGACCCAGAGGACAGACACCTTCCCTGGCCAGAAGCAGCTTACAGTGTCGAGGGGGAGGCGGACATTCATTTCAAGCCGTCCACAAATAAGGGCCGATGGTGGCAGTCTTCTTAGGTGGTCTGCCTAGATGCTTCATCTCTCCCGAGGATCGGTTGCCTGTTGGGTGGAGGAGAGGACAAAGGGTGTCTGCCCCAGAAAGCTCGGTGGTGTGCCATCTCCTCCCCCTCCTTCTCCAGCGAGGAGACGGCTGACTTTGGGGAAGGCCGAAGGGTTGGGCCCCCCCAGAAGCGGAGGGTGGGGCCAAGGGCAGGGGGAGGGAACCCGGCCCTGCCCTCCTGTCCATGGGTCTCTTCCGGTCAGGTTCCACCACCCCAGAGGTGTTTCACTCCGGACTGGGGAAGGTGCTGGGACATTTGGCTTCCAGGAGACCCCCACGCTCCGGCCTCCTCCCAAGAGGAGAGCTCTGTAGTGAGTTCTGTGGTTGGGAGTGAACAGGAGGTGGGAGTGGGGGAGAAGGGGAGGCCGAGTCTGTCATGTGGGCTCAGCCCTAGAAAGAGGGTTGGCCCCGCAAGCCCCTCCAAAACCACTCGGTGGTCTGCCATCATCTAGGCCTCCTTCTCCAGCTCTGAGAAAGACGAGAGGAACCATGAAATCTTAGAACACCCCACGCATGCCCTCAACAAAAACTCCAATCAGCTCTGTTCCTCGTGTCTTCCTCCCTTCTGAGTCAACGGGCCGAAAGGAGGGGTTAGTTGGGGAAGACGTCTTGGAGGAGATGTGCTTTGAGGAGGGCTCTGCTGGTGGGGAGAGGGATGGTTTTGTGCTTTCCAGGGCCTGAGTGCTCTGAAGACTCCTGGGCTCCAGGGTCAGCAGGTGGGATGGGGGCGGGGGGGCTGTGAGGAGGGAACTCAGATGGGAAAGCAAGGTGGGGTGGAGGTCTGACCAGAGCGGGGACCCGCCCCCTTCCCCCTCCCCCCCTCCCCGCGGCAGCTGTTTGGAATGTGTGTTTCCCGGGGCTGATCCTTTCATGCTCGAGATTCCATTCCATTCCCTCCGATCACATCCCTTAACCCCTCTCCCCTCTCCCATCCTCCCCTCTCTTGGCCAAAGCCATCCCCTCTTCCAATGAAGCTGCTAGGGGTTCCTCCCGCACCACCTGACCTCTCATCCAGTTGCTTCCAATTCGGTGGATGACTGACATCAGGCCGGGCTCCGTCTCTTCCCCACTCCCTACCCTCCCGCCCCCCACATGTAAGCCTCGAGAGCCTGAGTCTGATTTGGAGATGAGTGTGTTGTCCGCTTGATTGCGAGGGACTTTGGAGTTGAGGAGCAGAAGAGCAAAGTTTTGGGGGTCAATGAGGGCTGGCAGTTGGGGGCACTCCGCATCTGCTTTCTGGCTTGTCGACTCGGGGCTCTTCTGGGCCAGGTCCTTGCCTTCCAGGTGTCCATGGCAGGCTGCTAGGTGGAGGTCGAACCTTTCCCCTTTCCCGACTTTGTTCGTGCCTGTGGGGGAAGCGGGCCGTGGGGTGAAGGGCCTAACAACACTCCACTGCAGAAGGCTTCTTGGCCCCTCCCACTGCCTCTTTGCTCTCCAGCCTTTCTCCGGGGCTGTGGAAATTCCACGAGACACTTAGTTCCAGCACTGAATCTGTGGTGTTGACCTAGGGCTTTCTCTGTGTCGAGCACTGTACTGGAGGGTTAGGAGAGTCCCGGAGAGCAGAATGAACCGACCTGTTCCCTGCAGCCCTAACTCCTCCCCTTCACCGACTTGTCCCTACTGTTCTGCTCGTCTTCCCTGACCCCGTCAAGATGGGCTGGTTTCCCCCATACTAGCAGAGTTCCCTTTGCATCTTCTGGGTCCAGCCTCATGTGGACTGGGGAGGAGCCAATGAAGACAATCCAAGGAAGAGAAGGGTTGAAGGAGAAGGTGTTAGACCTGATGGTTGTGGGTGGAGAGTTGAGGGCTTGGTGGGGGTGCCCAAGTGCATGGGTGAGTGGCAAGAGGAAGTCGTGTGTGTGTGTGTGTGTTGGTGGTGGGGTCGGGCATGGGGAGCCCTTTGCCTTCCCCAGCCTTTCTGTTAGACTGTTCTTGCTGGAGGGAGGGTGGGGAGGAGCTGCGTTTCCACCTCGAAGGGAAGGGGATGGGGACCTGGGTGGATGATGAGAGGTTATGGCAGGAGAGGAAGGAGGTGGTGAGCCGAGGGGCCTATCATCATCCTCATCATACTGGTATTTGTGAAGCGCTGACTCTGGGCAGAGCACTGTTCTAAGTGCTGGGGGAGCTCCAGGGTCCTTAGGGGGTCCCACGGGAGGCTCACAGTCTTCATCCCCATTTCACCGATGAGGGAACGGAGGCCCCGAGAAGTGACGTGACTTGGCCCCAGTCCCCCAGCTGCCGAGGGGCAGAGCCGGGATGTGAACCCCTGACCTCTGACTCCCAAGCCCGCACTGTTTTCACGGCACCACGCTGCTTCTCTCGCACTTGTAGCCCTGAGGCTGGTTCTCCAACCTGTGGCGAAGGCTCTGGGGAGGGAACTGGTTCAGACGGGCTTAACAGTGGGGCTGAGAAGAGCCAGGACCCTGAATTCTCGAGATTCTGGGTAAGTGAATCCTCCCGGTACTTCCAGTCCTGTCCCCAGGGTGGTCCCCCTGCATGCACATCCTTCCTCCCTCCAGAGCTGGAACTGCTCAGGGACTGTCTCTGAGGGGGTTGGGCAGGGGGGTGAGGGGCCAGTCTCGGAGGAAGAGTGAAGTTGGCTAGGGTCTTTCTCCCTTGCTCGCTGGGAGGGCTTCGAGGTCTGGTCCTTTCCCTAGGGACCTGCCTGCAGGAGGTTTCTGTGGGGGGTCGGGGGGGCGGGATCATCCCTCACCTCTCCTGAACCGCATGCCCCGGTGGTGGGTGGGAGGATGCCGAGTGACCCTGAACGGAACGAGGGTCACGGGCTTGGGAGGCCACGGAAGACGTGGGTTCTCCACTCGGCCCCACCCATGTCTGCTGTGGGACCTTAGGCCAGTCCTTTCACTTCCCTGGGCCGCAGTGACCCCATCGGTCCAATGGGGATGAAGACGGTGAGTCCCACAGGGGACAACCTGAATCCACTGTCTCTCTCCCAGCCTTCAGAACGGTATGGGGCACCTAGTCAGGGCTTCAGAAAAACCAAAAGAATCATGATTCTTCTTCTTCTGATAATGATGATTAGGAGGGAGTTGAAGGGTTGAAGAATCCATCTCCGATGGCTCTCTTGCCATTCCAATGGCCTCCTTCTGGAGCTGTGGCAGTTCTCTGAGACCCTAGGCTCTTGTCATTCAAGTCTTTAGGGAGGGCTGAGGATGGGCAGAGCACTGTACAGAGAAGCAGCGTGGCTCAGGGGCAAGAGCACGGGCTTTGGAATCAGAGGTCATAGGTTTGAATTCCGGCTCCCCCACTTGTCAGCTGTGAGACTGTGGGCAAGTCACTTCCCTTCTCTGTGCCTCAGTTACCTCATCTGTAAAATGGGGATGAAGACTGTGAGCCCCACGTGGGACAACCTCATTCCCTTGTGTCTACCCCAGTGCTTAGCATAGTGCTCTGCACAGAGTAAGCATTTAACCAATAGCAACATTACTAAGTGCTGGGGAGCGCAACCGAACGAGCCAACACACTGCCTGCCGCTCGGATGCCCCCCTCTCAGTCTCCCTGTCTCCCATGGTGTGCTCTCCTTCGGGTGTCTCCCTTCCTCCTCCTTTCCGATGGGCTTGTCTTCTTCTCCATGCTCCCCAGAATCCTCCCCTTTCACTCTTAGAGGTCCACCATCCGTTGGAGGCAGGGAACCCAGATGAGACAGTGCTGGTCAGTGAAGGATCTGAGTCTTAGGGTCTGTCCCTAAGGGCTGGCATGGGACTCTTTTCGGGCTGAGTGGGTGGGACAAGGTCCCTGGGTGAGCTGCAAGGAGAAACCGAGGGAGTGCGTACGGGGAGCTCACGCTTGCCTTTCTCTCTTCCTCCCAGGGAAGAAACCCGGTTGGGAGTGCTGGTGGCTTCCTGGCCATCTCGGGCTAGGCGGAAGATCCCGCCCCTCCGCGTGTACATCCCGTGCTTCTCGGAGAAGAGTCGAGGGAGGAGCTCCACCTGTCATGAGGGGGGAGGTGGGGAGGTCCATTGGAGTAGCCCTTGTCGTAGAAGGTGAAGGATCCCTTACTTAGTTGCTGGACATCCAGGCCCTGGAGGAAAAGCTATCCTCATACCTTCATAAAGTCCAGTCTGAGAATGATGATGATGATGATCATTCTCATGCCAGAGAGGAAAGAGGGGTCACCCTATTTTTCCCTAACCTTTTACCTAGGCCTAACCTTTTCCACTAGCCAAACCTTTTCCCCTAGACAAACCTTGTCCCCTACTGTAACCTTGACCCCAAGCCTAATGTTTTCCCCTGGCGTAACCTTTTCCCCTGGCGTAACCTTTTCCCCCTCTCTAACCTTTTCGCCCAGTCTAACTTTTCTGCTTGGCCTGACCTTTTCCCCCGGCCTGACCTTTTCCCCTGGCCTGACCTTTTTCCCTGGCCTGACCTTATCCCTTAGCCAAACCTTTTCTCCTGGCCTAACATTTTCCCCTAGCCAAACCTTTTCTCCCAGTCTGACTTTTCTCCCGGCCTGACCTTTTCTCCCGGCCTGACCTCTTCTCCCGGCCGGACCTCTTCCCCCGGCCGGACCTCTTTCCCCGGCCGGACCTCTTTCCCCCCGGGCCGGACCTCTTTCCCCCCCGGCCGGACCTCTTTCCCTCCCGGCCGGACCTCTTTCCCCCCCGGCCGGACCTCCTCCCCCCCCGGCCGGACCTCCTTCCCCCCCGGCCGGACCTTCTTCCCCCCCGGCCGGACCTTCTTCCCCCCCGGCCGGACCTTCTTCCCCCCGGCCGGACCTTTTTCCCCCCCGGCCGGACCTTTTCTCCTGGCCTGACCTATTCCTCTAGCCAAACAATTCCCCCGGCCAAACATTTTCCCCTGGCCTGACCTTTCCCCTCTCCAAACCTTTTTCTTGACCTAACGTTTTCCCCTAGCGAAACCTTTTCTCCTGGCCTAACCTTTTTCTCCTGGCCTGAACCTTTTCCCCCTGGCCTGAACCTTTTCCCCCTGGCCTGAACCTTTTCCCCCTGGCCTGAACCTTTTCCCCCTGGCCTAAACCTTTTCCCCCTGGCCTGAACCCTTTCCCCCTGGCCTGAACCCTTTCCCCCGGCCTGAACCCTTTCCCCCGGCCTAAACCTTTTCCCCCTGGCCTAAACCTTTTCCCCCTGGCCTAACCTGTGCCCCAGACGAATCTTTTCCCCTACTGTCACTTTGTCCCCTGCCGTAATTTTTTCAGTAGCCCAACCTTTCCCCTCGCCTCACTTTTGCAACTCACCTCATCTTTTCTCCGGGCCCAACCTTTCCCCCAAGTCCAACCTTTTCCCCTAGCCTTAGCTTTTCTCCCCGTCTAACCTTTTCCCCTGGCCTAACCTGTTGCCCTGGTATAACCATTTCCCCGGGTCCACCCTTTCCGCTCCCCACACATTTTCCCCAGGCCCCCCTTTTTCCCTGACCTCACCTTTTTCCGGGGTTCTCCTCTCGCCTTGGCCTCTCCTTTGCCCCTGGCCTTCCCTTTTCCCCGGACTCACCTTTGCCCCACGCATCAACATTTCCCCTCGGCCAACTTTTTCCCTTCCTGTCATCTTCTCCACTAGCCTCCTGTTTTCCCCGGCCTCCCCTTTCCCTTTTCCTCCCCTTTCCCTTCAGCTCACCCTGTCCCCGCCCTGCCCTTTCATTCCTTTCCGAGTCTTTCTGGAGCGCTGCCTAGGTGCAGAGCCCCGTTTGAAAGGCTGGGGGAGATCCAGGCTCATCAGATAGTCCCCAGTGGGGCTCCCTGTCGCCCTCCCCTTTGAACTGAGGAGGTCACTGAGGCCCAGAGGAGTGAAGTGCCTTGCCCCCAGTCCCCGAGCGGAGAAGGGGCCGCGCCGGGGTGCCTTGCCCTTGGACCCCAAATCATTTCCTTACCATTGCCCCCCGCAGCTCCCCCCAAGCACCAAGCCGCAGCCTTGCAGCTTTGTCCCCAAGCCCTGAGCGTTCCATTACGGGTCGGCCCCCGACCCCTGCTTTGGCCTTGCGGGCCTGGCCCCGAACCCTTTTTGAGGGAAAAAAAGGGTTGCTCCGTGTTGCTCTTGGGCTTTGAGGATCCTCTCTCTTCTCCTGTGGACAGCCTCCACCGGCAGCTTTTCCGCCTTCCTGAGTAGACTGCGCTGCTACCCCCAGAGCGAAGGGTGTATGTGTGTATGTCTGGGTGAATCCCGGGGGGAAGAAGGGAGATGAGGCCGAGGCCCCTCCGGGGAGACCAGGGGCCCGGGCTCTAGGCAAGACGTGAGTCGTCTCCGATTGGCCGGGGACGGAGAAGGCCCAACCCCCGAGTCCCCCTTCCCAGGGAGGCCCTGGCCCCCGAGGAGACCCTCCCGGGCCGCCCCGGATCGGACTCGCGGGCTCTGTCCCAAGAGACTGGGAGGATGGGACTCTTTCTGGGCTGTGTGTGGGCGGGAGTCGGGGGGAATGATGACGAGGTGCAGGGGTGAGCTGGAAGGGAAAATCCAGGGAGTAGTGTAGATGGGGAGCTCACTCTTGCCTTTCTCGTTCCCTCCCAGGCCAGAAACCCGGTGGGGCGTGCCGGGGCTTCCCTGGCCATCTCGGGCTAGCTGGAGGCTGCTGTCCATCCCTCGGCGAGTCCACCCCATGCTTGACAGAGCCTAGTCGAGTGAGGAGCTGCATGTGAGTCATGGGTGGTGGGGGGGCGGGAGGTGGGGGAGAAACACTGGAGTAGCCCTCGTTGTCACCAGGGAAGGCTCCCAGCCCGAGCTGCTGCACAGCCAGGCCCTGGAGGAAAAGGCCTCATCCTCTCTTCCCCCAAATCAGCAGGAGGAGAAGGATTCTTCTTTGCAGGGGCCTTCAAGAGAGGACAGACGAGTCACCTTATTTTTCCCCTAATTTTCCCTAACCTTTTCTCCTGTTCTGACCTTTTCCCAAGCCAAACCATTTCTCCTGGCGTGACATTTTTCCCTAGCCTAACCTTTTCTCTTGGCCTGACCTTTTCTCCTGGCCGGACCTTTTCTCCTGGTCTGACCATTTTCTATGGCCTAACCTTTTCTCCCGGCCTAACCTTTTCCCCTAGCCAAACTTTTTTTTTTCTGGACAAACCTTTTCCCCTAGGTAAACCTTTTCTCCTGGTCTGACCTTTTTCTCTGGCCTAACCTTTTCTCCTGGCCTAACATTTTCCACTAGCCATACATTTTCCGCTAGCCAAACCTTTTTTCCTGGACAAACCTTTTCCCCTAGGCAAACCTTTTCTCCTGGCCTAACATTTTTCCCTGGCCCAATTGTTTCCCGTAGTCAAACTTTTTCCCCTGGCCTGACCTTTTCCCCCGGCCTGACCTTTTGGCCCGGCCTATGCTTTTGGCCCTGGCCCAATTCTTTCCCGTAGCCAAACCTTTTTTCCTGGCCTAACCTTTTCTCCTGGACAAAGCTTTTCTCCTGGTCTGACCTTTTCCCCTAGCCTAACCTTTTCCCCTCGTCTGACCTTGTCCTCTTGCCAAATCTTTTCTCTTGGCTTTAGCTTTCCCCTAGCCTAACCGTTTCTCCCGGCCTAACCATTTCTCCCGGCCTAACCGTTTCTCCCGGCCTAACCGTTTCCCCTGTTCTTATCTTTTCCCGAGCCAAACCATTTCTCCTGGCCTGACCTTCTCCTGGCCTGACCTTTTTCTCTGGCCTACCCTTTTGTCCCAGCCTAACCTTTTCTCCTGGCCTAACTTTTTCCCCCGGCCTAACTTTTTCCCCCGGCCTGGCCTTTTCCCCCCCGGCCTGGCCTTTCCCCCCCCCGGCCTGGCCTTCCCCCCCACCCCGGCCTGGCCTTTCCCCCCCCCGGCCTGGCCTTTTTCCCCCCCGGCCTGGCCTTTTTCCCCCCCGGCCTGGCCTTTTTTCCTCCCGGCCTGGCCTTTTCCCCCCCGGCCTGGCCTTTTTCCCCCCGGCCTGGCCTTTTTTCCCCCAGCCTGGCCTTTTTCCCCCGGACCTCACTTTTCCAACTCAGCTCACCTTGTCGCCTAGTGAAACCTTTTCCCCTTATCTGATATTTTCCTCTAGCTAAACCTTTTTCCTCCGGGCCTAACCTTTTCCTCCGGACCTAACCTTTTTTTCCTGGACCAATTCTTTCCCGTAGTCAAAACCTTTCTCTTGGCCTGACCTTTTCTCCTGGTCTGACCTTTTCTCCTGGCTGACCCTTTTCTCCTAGTGAAACCGTTTTTTCCTGGACAAACCTTTTCTCCTGGCCTAACCTTTTCTCCTGGACAAACATTATCTTCTGGTCTGACCTTGTCTCCTGGCCTAACTTTTTCTCCAGGCCTAACCTTTTCCCCTAGCCAAACCTTTTTTCCTGGACAAATCTTTGTCCCTAGCCTAACCTTTTCTCCTGGCCTAACCTTTTCTCCTGGTCTGACCTTTTCTCCCAGCCAAACCTTTTCCTCTATCGAAACCTTTTCTCCCGGCCTAACCTTGTCTGCCGGCCTAACTTCTTCTCCCAGCCTTATCTTTCCCACTGTTTCAACTTTGCCCCTGACTTCACCTTTTCAACTCACCTCACTTTTTCCCCTAGCCAAACCCCTTCGCCCGGCCTGACCCCTTCGCCCGGCCTGACCCCTTCTCCAGGCCTGACCTTTTCTTCTCGCCAAAACTTTTCTCCTGGTCTTTTTTCTCTGGCCCAATTCTTTCCCCTAGCTAAACCTTTTCCCCTAGCAAAAAGGTTTCTCCTAGCCAAACCTTTAATCCCAGCCTGACCTTTTCTCCCGGCCTAACCTTTCCCCCTGTCTCCACTTTGCCCCTGACCTCACCTTTCCAACTCACCTCAATTTTTCCCCTAGCCAAACCATTTCTCCTTGTCTGACCTTTTACCTCTGGCCTAATCTTTTCTCCCGGCCTGAACCTTTCTCCTGGACAGACATTTTCTCCTCGTCTGACCTTTTCCTCTCGCCTAACCTTTTCTCCCGGCCTAATCATTCCCCCGTCTCAACTTTGCCCCTGACCTCACTTTTCCACCTCACCTGACTTTTTCCTCTGGCCAAACCATTTCTCCCGGCCTCACCTTTTCTCCTGGACAGACCTTTTCTCCTGGTCTGAGCTTTTCCCCTCGTCTGACCTTTTCCTCTTGCCAAACCTTGTTTCCCAGCCAAACCTTTTCTCCCGGCCTAACTTCTTCTCACGGCTGAACCTTTTCCTCTCGCCAAACCTTTTCTCCCAGCCTAACCTGTTGCCCTGCTCTAACCATTTCCATGGGTCCACCCTTTCCACTCCCCACACCTTCTCTAGGCCCCCCTTTATCCCTGACCTCACCTTTTTCCGGGGCTCTCCTCTCACCTTGGCCTCTCCTTTGCCCCCAGCCTTCCCTCTCCCCGGACTCCCCTTTGCCCCTCGCGTCCACCTTTCCCCTCGGCCACCTTTTTGCCCTTGTGTCCTCTTCTGCCCTAGCCTCCTCTTTTCCCCTGGACTCCCCTTCCCCTTTGGCTCTCCTTGCCCCTCAGCTCACAGCTCACAGCAGCTAGAGAAGCAGCATGGCTCAGTAGAAAGAGCCTGGGCTTGGGAGTCAGAGGTCATGGATTCGAATCCCAGCTCGGCCACTTGGCAGCTGTGTGACTTTGGGCAAGTCACTTCACTTCTCTGTGCCTCAGTTCCCTCATCTGAAAATTGGGGATGAAGACTGTGAGCCCCACGTGGGACAACCTGATGACCCTGTGTCTACCCCAGCACTTAGAACAGTGCTCGGCACATAGTAAGCGCTTAACAAATACCAACATTATTATTATTAGCTCACCCGGTTCCCTCCCTGCCCTTTCCATCTTTCCTGAGTCTTCCTGGCACGCTGCCTAGGTGCCGAGCCCCCTTCGAAAGGCTGGGGGAGGTCCAGGCTCATCAGATGGTCCCTCGTGGGGCTCCATGTCGTTGCCCTCCCCCTTGAACCGAGGCGGTCTCTGAGGCCCAGAGGAGTGAAGCGCCTTGCCACCAGGCCCTGAGCGGAGAAGGGGCTGCGCCAGGGTGCCTTGCCCGTGGATCCCACTTAATTTCCTTACTATTGCCGCCGCCCCCCACCCCCGCCCCCAGCCGCAACCTCGCAGCTTTGTCCCCAAGCCCTGAGCGTTCCATTCTTGGTTGGCCCCCCCACCCCCGGCCCCGCTTTGGCCTTGCGGGCCTGGCCCCGCACCCTTTTGCCACAACACAGGGTTGCTGCATGCTGCTGCTCAGCTTTGAGGAGCCTCTCGCTTCTTCGCCTGTGGGCAGCCTCCCCCGGCAGCTTTTCCGCCTTCCTGAGTGGACTGAGCTGCTACCCCCAGCGCAAAGGGGGGGGGGGTTTGTGTGTGTGTGTGTGTCGGTGAATCCTGGGGGGAAGCAAGGAGATGAGGCCGAGGCCGCTCCGGGGAGACCAGGGGCCCGGACTCTGGGCAGGACGCGAGTTGACTCCAATTACCCGGGGATGGAGAAGGACCACCCTCGTGTCCCCCTTCCCAGGGAGATCCTGGCCCTCGAGGATACCCCTCCTGGTCCACCCCGGATCGGACTTGCGGGCTCTGTCCCAAGGGACTGGGACGATGGGAGTCCTTCCGGGATGAGTGCGGGCGGGGGTGGGGAGGGGGACGACACTGACCAGGTCCAGCAGTGAGCCAGAAGGGGAAATCGAGGGAGTACTGGAGCTGGGGAGCTCACTCTGGCCTTTCTCTTTCCCTCCCAGGCCACCAATCCGATGGGGCGTGCCGAGCCTTCCCTGGCCATCTCGGGCGAGCTGGAGGCTGCTGCCCGCCCCTCGGCGGGTCCACCCCGTGCTTGACAGAGCCCAGGCGAATGAGGAGGAGCTGCACGTGAGTCCTGGGGTTGGGGGTGGTGGGAGGGGGGTGGGGGACAACCATCAGAGCAGCCCTCGTCGTCGCCCGGCAAGGCTCGCGGACCGAGCTGCTGCCCAGCCAGGCCCTGGAGGAAAAGGCCTCCTCTCTTCCCCCAAATCCGCAGGAGGAGGAGGAGGAGGAGGAGGATTCTGCTTCGCAGGAGCCTTCCAGTGAGGACAGACGGGTCCCCTTATTTTTCCCCTAATTTTCCCTAACCTTTTTTCCTGGTCTGCCCTTTTTCCCTGTTCTGACCTTTTCCCAAGGCAAACCATTTCTCCTGGCCTCACCTGTTCGCCTAGCCAAACCTTTTCCCCTCGTCTGACCTTCTCCCTTAGCCCAACCTTTTCTTCTGGCCTAATCTTTTCTTCGGGCCTAACCTTTTCTCCTGGCCTAACCTTTTCCTCTAGACAAACCTATACTCCCGGCCTGACCTTTTCTCCCGGCCTGACCTTTTCTCCCGGCCTGACCTTTTCTCCGGGCCAGACCTTTTCTCCCGGCCTGACCTTTTCTCCGGGCCAGACCTTTTTTCCCTGGCCTGACCTTTTTTCCCTGGCCTGACCTTTGTTCCCTGGCCTAAACTTTTTCCCTGGCCTAACCTTTTTCCCTGGCCTAAACCTGTGCCCCAGAAGAATCTTTTCCCTAAGGTCACTTTGTCCTCTGCCGTAATGTTTTTCAGTAGCCCAACCTTTCCCCTTGCCTCACCTTTCCAACTCACCTCACCGTTTCTCCGGGCCCAACCTTTCCCCCAAGTACAACCTTTTCCCTTAGCCAAACCTTTTCTGCTAGCCAAACTTATTCTCCTGGCCAAACCTTTTTCCCTAGCGAAACCTTTTCTCCTGGCTTAACCTATTTTTCTGGCCAAACCTTTTCCGCTAGCGAAACCTTTTCCCCTAGCCAAACCTTTTCCCCTAGCCAAACCTTTTCTTCTGGCCTAACCTTTTCTCCTGTTCTGACGTTTTTCTCTGGCCTAACCTTTCCAACTCACCTCACCTTTCACCTCACCAAACTTTTTTTGGTGGACAAACTTTTTCTCCTGCACAAACCTTTTCTCCTAGCCAAACTTATTCTCCTGGCCAGACCTTTTTCCCTAGCCAAACCTTTTCTCCTGGTCTGATCTTTTCTCCTGGCTGAACCTTTTCTCCTGATCTGACCTTTTTCTCTGGCCTTACCTTTTCTCCTGGACAAACTATTTCCCATAGCCCAGCCATTTCTCCTGGCCTAACATTTTTCTGTGGCCCAATTATTTCCCGTAGCCAAACCTTTTTCCCTCGTCTGACTTTTTCCTCTCGCCAAACCATTTCCCCCAGCTAAACCTTTCCTCCTGGCCTAACATTTTTTCCATGGCTCAGTTCTTTCCCGTAGCCAAAACTTTTCTCCTGGTCTAACTTTTTCTCCGGGCCTGACCTTTTCTCCTGGACAAACCTTTTCTCCTAGCCAAACTTATTCTCCTGGCTCAATTCTTTCCCCTAGCCAAACCTTTTCTCCGGGCCTAACCTTTTTCCTGGCCCAATTCTTTCCCCTAGCCAAACCTTTTCTCCTGGACAAAGCTTTTTTCCTAGCCAAACGTATTTTCCTGGCCAAACCTTTTCCCCTCACGAAACCTTTTTCTCCTGGACTAACCTTTTATACTGGCCAAACCTTTTTCCCCTGCGAAACCTTTTCTCCTCGCCGAACCTTTTCCTCTTGCCACACCTTTTCTCCTGGCCTAATTTCTTCTCCCGTCCTAATCTTTCCCCCTGCCTCAACTTTGCCCCTGAACTCACCTTTCCAACTCACTTCACTTTTTCCCCTAGCCAAACATTTTTCCTGGAGAAACCTTTTCTCCTGGCCCAATTCTTTCCCGTAGCCAAGCCTTTTCTCCTGGTTGGACCTTTTTCTCTGGTCTAACTTCTTCTCCCGGCCTAAAACTTCTTCTCCCGGCCTAAAACTTCTTCTCCCAGCCTAACCTATTGCCCTGGTGTAACCATTTCCACGGGTCCCCCCTTTCCGCTCCCCACACCCTTTCTCTAGGCCCCCCTTTTTCCCTGACTTCAACTTTTTCCGGGCCTCCCCTCTTGTCTTGGCCTCTCCTTTGCCCCCGGCCTTCCCTCTTCCCTGGACTCCCCTTTGCCCCTCGTGTCCACCTTTCCCCCTCGGCCACCTTTTTCCCCTCCTGTCCTCTTCTGCCCTAGCCTCCTGTTTTCCACTGGCCTCCCCTTCCCCTTTGGCTCCCCTTGCCCCTCAGCTCACCCGGTCCCCACCCTCCCTTTTCCTTCCTTCCCGAGTCTTTCTGGCGTGCTGCCTAGGTGCCGAGCCCCGTTAGGCTGGGGGAGCTCCTGGCTCATCAGATGGTCCCCCGTGGGGCTCCCTGTCACCCTCCCCCTTGAACCGAGGCGGTCCATGAGGCCCAGAGGAATGAAGCACCTTGCCCCCAGGACCCGAGCGGAGAAGGGGCCGTGCCGGGTTGCCTTGCCCGTGGACCCCACCTCATTTCCTTACCATTGCCGCCCCCCCACACCCCCAGCCTCAGCCTTGGAGCTTTGACCCAAGCCCAGAGCGTTCCATACCAGGTCGGTCCCTCACCCCCGGCCCCCGCTTTGGCCTTGCGGGCCTGGCCCCGCACTCATTTTCCAAAACAAAGGGTTGCTGCGTGCTGCTGCTAGGCTTTGAGAACCCTCTCGCTTCTTCTCCTGTGGGCAGCCTCCCCCGGCAGCTTTTCCGCCTTCCTGAGTGGACTGCTCAGCTACACCAAGAGCAAAGTGGGGGGGGTGGGGGGGGGCTGTGGGGGTGTGTGTGTGTGTCTCTGGGGGAATCCTGGGGGGAAACAGGGAGATGAGGCCGAGGCCGCTCCGGGGAGACCAGGGGCCCGGCCTCTGGGCAGGACGCGAGTCGTCTCCGATTGGCCGGGGGCGGAGAAGGCCCACCCCCGGCTCCCCCTTCCCAGGGAAGCCCTGGCCCCTGAGGAGACCCTCCCGGTCCGCCCCGGAACGGACTCGCAGGCTCTGGCCCAAGGGACTGGGATGATGGGAGTCTTTCCGGGCTGAGTGTGGGTGGGGGTGGTGAGGGGGACGCTGACCACGAGGTGCAGGGGTGAGCCAGAAGGGGAAATCGAGGGAGTAGTGTACCTGAGGAGCTCACTCTGGCCTTTCTCTTTCCCGCCCAGGCCAGAAACCCGGTGGGGCGTACCGGGCCTTCCCTGGCCATCTCGGGCGAGCTGGAGGCTGCTGCCCCCCCCCCCGCTCCGCCCCCGGCGGGTCCACCCTCTGCTTGACAGAGCCCAGGCGAGTGAGGAGAAGCTGCACGTGAGTCCTGGGGGCAAGAGGGGGGGAGGAGGTGGGGGAGAACCCTCGGAGTAGCCCTCGTCGTTGCCCGGGAAGGCTCACGGACCAAGCTGCTGCCCAGCCAGGGCCTGGAGGAAAAGGACTCCTCCTGTCTTCCCCCAAATCTGCAGGAGGAGGAGGAGGATTCTTCTTCCCAGGAGCCTTCCAGAGAGAACAGACTGGTCACCTTATTTTTCCCCTAATTTTCCCTAACCTTTTCTCCTGGTCTGCCCTTTTTCCCTGTTCTGACCTTTTCCCAAGCCAAACAATTTCTCCTGGCCTCACCTTTTCCCCTAGCCAAACCTTTTCCCCTCGATTGACCTTTTCCTCTAGCCCAACTTTCTCCCTGCCCTAAGCTTTTTCCCTAGGCAAACCTTTTCTCCTGGCCTAACCTTTCCTCCTGGGCAAATCTTTTCTTCCTGGCTAACCTTTTTCTCCTGGCCTAATCTTTCCCCCGTCTAAACTTTGACCCTGACCTCCCTTTTCCAACTCACCTCACCTTTTCGCCTAGCCAAACCTTTTCCCCTAGCTAAACCTTTTGCCCCGCCCTAACCTTTTGCCCCGCCCTAACCTTTTGTCCCGGCCCAACCTTTCAAACTCACCTGACTTTTTTTCCTCTTGCCAAACCTTTTCTCCTGGCCTAGCATTTTTCTCTGGCCCAATTCTTTCCCATAGCCAAACCATTTCTCCTGTCCTTACCCTTCCGCCTAGCCGGCCCCCCCGCCCCCAGGGCCGCCCCCCCCCCCACTGCTTGCACATCCTTCATCCCTCCGGAACTGGCACTCCTCAGGGGCAGTCTCGAAGGGAATTGGGCTGGGGCTGCGGGGTGGCGGGGGCGGGGCGCGGTCAGGGGCCAGTCTCGGTCTGAAGAGGGAAGCTGGCTCGGGGCTTGCTCCTTGGCTCGCTGGGAGGGATTGGAGGTCAGGAGGTCGTTTTTCTCTGGCCCTGCCGGCAGGCCTGTTCTGGGCGGGGGGGGGGCGGCATAGGGGGGCGGCGGATCATCCCTCCCCTCTCCTGACCTCATGCCCCGGTCGGGGAGGTGGGAGGAGGCTGAGGGACCCTGAATGGAACGAGGGTGCCGGGTGGCCTGGGAGTCGAGGGCCAACGACGGGGCTTCTCCGCTCGCCCCCCCACTATCTGTTGTCTGCAGTGGGACCTTGGGCAAGTCATTCCACTTCCTGGGGCCTCCATGATCCCATTGGTCCGTTGGGGAGCAAGACGGTGAGTCCCTCAGGGGACCGCCGGAAGCCACTGGACCTCGCCCAGCCCTTAGAACCGTGTGGGCCACCTCGGCAGGGTGCCCGAAGGACCCCAACCATCGTTGGTGGTGGTGGTGGTGTTGTGAGGATGCTGCTCCTGAGGGCGCTGAAGGGGTTCAGCCTCCCTGGCCCATGGCTCCTTGGCCACTCCAATGACCTCTTGTTGTCGCAGTGGCAGCGCTCTGAGACCCACGGCTCTTATCGTATGGCATTTAGGGTCTTTAGGGAGGGCTCGGTCTGGGCCGGGGACTGGACCGTGCCCCCTTGGAGCCACCACCTGGCCTGCCGCTCGGACTCCCCCGCTCAGTCTCCCCCGCTACCCTGGGCTGCTGCTTGCGTTGAGGGGGGGTCTCTCTGCCTCCTCCTCCTTGGCCAAGGGCTTGTCTTCTTCTCCAGGTACCCGCCCCAGCCTCCTCCCCTTTCACTCGGGGAGGTCCCCCTTACGTTGCAGTTGGCTGACCCCCGAGGAGCCCATCCCGCTCAGCGATGGAGCGGAGGCTCTGGGTCGGTCCCTAGTGGCGGGGATGGCACTCTTTCCGGGCTGAGGCGGGGCGGGGAACGACGAGATGAGGTGCCTGGGGGAGCTGGAAGGCGGGGGGGGGGGGGCGGGGAAACCCAGCGAGTGGGGATGGGGAGCTCACTCTTGCCTGTATCTTTTCTTCCCAGGGAAGAAACCCCACCCGGGTGGGTGGGCTGGGGGCTGCCTGTGCCATCTCACTCCATCCAGGTGGAGGATCCTGCCCGCCCCCTTCTTCTCGCAGAAGAGTCAAGGGAGGTGGAGCGCCACGTGAGTCGTGCGGGCGGGGGGAGGCGGGGCAGGCCCCAGTCGCTCGCCCTTGGATGAGAAAGGACAGGATCCCGTCCCAAGCTGCTGGAGGAAGAGCCATCCTCCTCCCTTAACAAAGACCATGATTCGGATTCTGATGAGGATTCTTGTCATTCTCATGCAAGAGAGGCAAGAGAGAGGGGTCCCTCTATTTTCCCCTATTTTTCCTTAACCTTTTCCCTTGGCCTAATCTTTTTGCCGGGCCTAGCCTTTGGCCCTGGTCTAACCTTTTGTCCTGGTCTAACCTTTTCCCCCGATCTGACTATTTCGCCTGGCCCAGCCTGACCTTTTCGCCCGGTCTGACCTTTTCCCCTGGCCTGACCTTTTCCCCCGTCTCAAGTTTGCCCCTGACCTCACCTTTCCAACTCACCTCACCTTTTCCCCTAGCCAAACTTTTTGCCTGGCCTAACCTTTTCCTCTCGCCACACCTTTTCTCCCGGCCTAACTTCTTCTCCTGGCCAAACCTTTTCCTCTCGCCCAACCTTGTTTCCCGGCCCAACCTTTTCCCCTAGGCAACCTTTTCTCCCGGCCTAATCTTTCCCCCGTGTCAACTTTGCCCCTGACCTCACCTTTCCAACTCACCTCATTTTTCCCCTCGCCAAACCATTTCTCCCGGCCTGACCTTTTCTCCCGGCCTGACCTTTTCTCCCGGCCTGACCTTTTCTCCCGGCCTGACCTTTTCTCCTGTCTCCACTTTGCCCCAGACCTCACCTTTCCAACTCCCCGAACTTTTTCCTCTCACCCAACCTTTTCTCCCGGCCTAACTTCTTCTCCCAGACGAACCTTTTCTTTTGGACCAACCTTTCCCTCTCGCCAAGCCTTTTCTCCTGGTCTAACTTTTTTCTCTGCCCCAATTCTTTCCCCTAGTTAAACCTTTTCCCCTAGCGAAACCTCCTCGCCAGGTCTGACCTCCTCGCCCGGCCTGACCTCCTCGCCCGGCCTGACCTTTCCCCCATCTCAACTTTGCCCCTGACCTCACCTTTCCAACTCACCTCACTCTTTCCCCTAGCCAAACCATTTCTTCTGGTCTAATCTTTTTCTCTGGCTTAAGCTTTTCTCCCGGCCTAACCTTTTCTCCCGGCCTGAACTTTTCTTCTGGACAAACCTTTTCTCCTCGTCTGACCTTGTCTTCTTGCCAAACCTTTTCTCCCGGCCGAACCTTTTCTCCCGGGCTAACCTTTCACCCCGTCTCAACTTTGCCCCTGACCTCGCCTTTCCAACTCGCCTGACTTTGTCCTCTCGGCAAACCTTTTCTCCCGGTCTGGCCTTTTCTCCTGGCCTAACATTTTTCCCCGGCCCAGTTCTTTCCTGTTGCCAAACCTTTTTTCCCGGACAAACCTTTTCTCCCGGCCTAACCTCTTCTCCCGGCCGAGGCTTTTCCTCTCACCAAACCTTTTCTCCCGGCCTCACCTATTGCCCTGGTCTAACCACTTCCCCGGGTCCACCCTTTCCGCTCCCCACACCTTTTCTCTAGGCCCCCCTTTTCCCCCGACCTCCTCACCTTTTTCCGGGCCTCTCCTCTTGCCTTGGCCTCTCCTTTGCCCCCGGCCTTCCCTCTTCCCCGGACTCCCCTTTGCCCCTCGCGTCCACCTTTCCCTTGGCCACCATTTTCCCCTCCGGGCATCTTCTGCCCTGGCCTCCTCTTTTCCCCTGGCCTCCCCTTCCCCTTTGCCTCCCCTTGCCCCTCGGCTCACCTGGTCCCCGCCCTGCCCTTTCCTTCCTTCCCAAGGCTTTCTGGCACGCTGCCTAGGGTCCGGGCCCCCTTCGAAAGCCTGGGGGAGCTCCCGGCTCATCAGATGGTCCCCCTTGGGGCTCCCTGTCGTCAGCCTCCCCTTTGAACCGAGGTAGTCCCTGAGGCCCCAAGGAGTGAAGCGCCTTGCCCCCAGGTCCCGAGCGGAGCAGAAGGGGCCGCACCGGGGTCCCTTGCTGTGGAGACCACTTCATTTCCTTAAAATTGCCACCGCCCCGCCCCCCGCCACCCCCAGGCTGTGCCTTGCAGCTTTGTCCCCAAGTCCTGAGCATTCCATTCCGGGTCGCCCCCAACCCCCCCGCAACCCCAGCACCCGCTTTGGCCTTGCGGGCCTGGCCCCGCATCCTTTTTCCGAAAACAAGACTTTGAGGAGCCTCTCGTTTCTCCTGTGGGCAGCCTCCCCCGGCAGCTTTTCCGCCTTCCTGAGTGGACTACGCTGCTACCCCTAGAGCCAAGGGGGTGTGTGAGGGGGCGGGTGTGTGTGTGTGTGTGTGTGTGTGTGTGTCTGGGGGCATCCTAGGGGGAAGCAGAGAGATATGGCTGAGGCTGCTCCCGGGAGACCAGGGGCCCGGGCTGTGTGTGTGTGTGTGTGTGTCTGTGTGTGTGCGCGCATGTGCGTCTGGGTGAATCCTGTGGGGAAGCAAGGAGATGAGGCCGAGGCCGCTCCGGGGAGACCAGGGGCCCGACCTCTGGGCAGGACGCGAGTGGTCTCTGCTTGGCCAGGGACGGAGAAGGCCCACCCCCGGGTCCCCCCTCCAAGGGAGGCTCTGGCCCCCTAGGAGACCCAGCTGGTCCGCCCCATATCGGACTCGCGGGCTCTGTCCCAAGGGACCGGGGCGATGGACCTCTTTCCGGGCTGAGTGCGGGCGGGGGTGGGGAGGGGGACGGAGCCAACAAGGTGCAGTGGTGAGCCGGCAGGGGAAATCGAGGGAGTAGTGGAGCTGAGGAGCTCACTCTGGCCTTTCTCTTTTCCTCCCAGGCCACCAACCCGGTGGGGCGTGCCGGGGCGTGCCGGGCCTCCCCGGCCATCTCGGGCGAGCTGGAGGCTGCTGCCCGCCCCTCGGCGGGTCCACCCTGTGCTTGACAGAGCCCAGGTGAATGAGGAGGAGCTGCACGTGAGTCCTGGGAGCGGGGCGGGGGAGGAGGTCGGGGAGAACCCTCGGAGTAGCCCTCATCGTTGCCCGGGAAGGCTCGCGGAAAGAGCTGCTGCCCCACCAGGCCCTGGAGGAAAAGGCCTCCTCCTGTCTTTCCCCAAATGCACAGGAGGAGGAGGAAGAGGATTCTTCTTCGTAGAAGCCTTCCCGAGAGGACCGACGGGTCCCCTTTTTCCCCTCATTGTCCCTAACCTTTTCTCCTAGTCTGCCCTTTTTCCCTGTTCTGACCTTTTCCCCAGCCACACCATTTCTCCTGGCCTCACCTTTTGGCCTAGCCAAACCTTTTCCCCTCATCTGAGCTTTTCCTCTAGCCGAACTATCTCCTTGGCCTAAGCTTTTTCCCTAGGCAAACCTTTTCTCCTTGGCTAACTTTTTTGTCCAACCCTAACTTTTCTCCCGTCTCAATTTTGCCCCTGCCCTCACTTTTCCACCTCACCTCACCTTTTCGCCTAGCCACACCTTTTCCCCTCATCTGATCTTTTCCCCCTAGCTAAACCTTTTGTCTCGACCTAACCTTTTGTCCCAGCCTGACCTTTTCTCCTGGACAAACCTTTTCTCCTGGCCTAACCTTTTCTCCCGGAGAAACCTTTGCCCCTGTCTCCACTTTGCCCGTGACCTCACCTTTCCAACTCACCTTTTTCCTCTTGCCATACCTTTTCTCCTGGCCTAACCTTTTCTCCCCCTGACCTCACCTTTCCAACTCACCTCACCTTTTCCCCTAGACAAACTTTTTCCCTGGCCTAACCTTTTCCTCTCGCCACACCTTTTCTCCCGGCCTAACTTCTTCTTCTGGCCAAACCTTTTCCTCTCGCCCAACCTTGTTTCCTGCCCCAACCTTTTCTACTAGCCCACTTATTCTCCCGGCCTAATCTTTCCCCCTGTGTCAACTTTGCCCCTGACCTCACCTTTTCAACTCACCTCCCTTTTTCCCCTAGCCAAACCATTTCTCCTCGTCTGATCTTTTCCTCTCGCCAAACCTTTTCTCCCGGCCTCACCTTTCCTGCTGGACAAACTTTTTTTCTTCGTCTGACCTTTTCCTCTTGCCAAACCTTGTTTCCCGGCCTAACCTCTTCCTCTCGCCGAACCTTTTCTCCCGGCCTAACTTTTTCTCCCGGCCCAACTTCTTCTCCCGGCCGAACCTTTTCTCTTGGACAAACCTTTTCCTCTCGCCAAACCTTTTCTCCTTGTCTGACTTTTTTCTCTGACCCAATTCTTTCCCCTAGCCAAATCGTTTCCCCTAGCGAAAACTTTTCTCCTAGCCAAACCTTTTCTCCTAGCCTAACCCTTTCTCCCGGCCCGACCTTTTCTCCCGGCCTAACTTCTTCTCCTGGCCTAACCTTTTCCCCTGTCTCCAGTTTGCTCCTGACCTCACCTTTCCAACTCTACTGACTTTTTCCTCTTGCCAAACGTTTTCTCCTGGCCTCACCCTTTTCCCTGGCCCAATCCTTTCCCGTAGCCAAACTATTTGCCTGGCCTCACCTTTTTGCCTAGCCCAACCTTTTCCCCTCTTCTGACCTTTTCCTCTGGCCACATTTTCTCCCTGGCCTCACCTTTTTCCCTAGGCAAACCTTTTCTCCCGGCCTAACCTTTCCCCCTGTCTCAAGTTTGCCCCTGACCTCACCTTTCCAACTCACCTCACCTTTTCACCTAACCAAACTTTTTCCCTGGCCTAACCTTTTCCTCTTGCCACACCTTTTCTCCCGGCCTAACTTCTTCTCCCGGCCAAACCTTTTCCTCTCGCCCAACCTTGTTTCCCGGCCCAACCTTTTCTCCTAGGCAACCTTTTGTCCTGGCCTCATCTTTCCCCCGTCTCAATTTTGCACCTGACCTCACCTTTCCAACTCACCTCACTTTCTCCCCTCGCCAAACCTTTTCTTCTGGTCTGACCTTTTTCTCCCGGTCTGACCTTTTCTCCCAGCCGAACCTTGTCTCCCGGCCTCAACTTTTCTTCTGGACCAACCTTTTCTCCTGGTCTGACCGTTTCCTCTCACCCAACCTTTTCTCCCGGCCTAACCTCTTCTCCCGGCCGATCCTTTTCTCTTGGACCAAACCTTTCCTCTCGCCAAGCCTTTTCTCCTGGTCTGATTTTTTTTCTCTGGCCCATTTCTTTCCCCTAGGTGAAACTTTTCCCCTAGCGAAACCTTTTCACCCGGCCTGACCTTTTTGCCCGGCCTGACCTTTTCGCCCTGTCTCCACTTTGCCCTGACCTCACCTTTCCAACTCCCCAGACTTTTTCCTCTCGCCCTACCTTTTCTCCCGGCCTAACCTCTTCTCCTGGGCAAAACCTTTCTCTTGGACCAAACTTTTCCTCTCGCCAAGCCTTTTCCCTGGTCTGATTTTTTTCTCTGGCCCATTTCTTTCCCCTAGGCAAGCCTTTTCCCCTAGCGAAACCCTTTCTTCCAGCCAAACCTTTTTGCCTGGTCTAACCTTTTGCCCCAGCCTGACCCTTTTTGCCCCGGCCTGACCCTTTCCGCCCGGCCTGACCCTTTCCGCCCGGCCTGACCCTTTCCGCCCGGCCTGACCCTTTCCGCCCGGCCTGACCTTGTTTCCCCGTCCAACCTGACCTTGTTTCCCCGTCCAACTTTTTCTCCTAGGCAACCTTTTCCGCCCGGCCTGACCTTGTTTCCCCGTCCAACCTTTTGTCCTAGGCAACCTTTTCTCCCGGCCTAATCTTTCCCCCGGACAAACCTTTTCTCCCGGCCTAATCTTTCCCCTGTCTCAATTTTGCCCCTGACCTCACCTTTCCAACTCACCTCACTTTTTCCCCTCACCAAACCTTTTCTTCTGGTCTGACCTTTTTCTCCCGGCCGGACACTTTTTCTCCCGGCCGGACACTTTTTCTCCCGGCCGGACACTTTTTCTCCCGGCCTGACCTTTCCCCCTCTCTCCACTTTGCCCGGACCTCACCTTTCCAACTCCCCTGACCTTTTCCTCTCTCCAAACCTTTTCTTCCGGCCTGACCTCTTCTCCTGGCCTAACATTTTCCCCTGGCCCCGTTCTTTCCCATAGCCAAACCTTTTCTCCCGGCCTAACTTCTTCTCCCGATCAAACCTTTTCCTCTCGCCAAGCCTTTTCTCCCGCCCTCACCTGTTGCCCTGGTCTAACCATTTCCACGGGTCCAACCTTTCTGCTCCCCACACATTTTTTCTGGGCCCCTTTCTCCCTGACCTTACCTTTTTCCGGCCTCTCCTCTCGCTTTGGCCTCTCCTTTTCCCCCAGTCTTCCCTTTTCCCCGGACAACCCTTTGCCCCTCGCGTCCACCGATCCTCTCGGCCACCTTTTTCCCCTCCTGTCCTCTTCTCCCCTAGGCTCCTGTTTTCCCCTGACCTCTCATTTCCCTTTGGCTCCCCTTGCCCCTCGGCTCACCTTGTCCCCACCCTGCCCTTTCCCTCCTTTCCAAGGCTTTCTGGTGCGCTGCCTAGGTGCCGAGCCCTGTTCGAAAGGCTGGGGGAGCTCCAGGCTCATCCGATGGTCCCCCATTGGGCTCCCTGTGGTCGCCCTCCCCCTTGAACCGAGGCGGTCCCTGAGTCCCAGAAGAGTGAAGCACCTTGCCCCCAGGCCCCGAGCGGAGAAGGGGCCGTGCCAGGGTGCCTTGCCCATGGACCCCACCTCATTTTCTTACCATTACCGTCGCCCCACCCCCCGTGGCCAGCCTCAGCCTTGCAGCTTTGTCCCCAAGCCCTGAGCATTCCATTCCGGGTTGACTCCCATCCTGCGCCCCGGCCCCCGCTTTGGCCTTGTGGGCCTGGCCCCACACCCTTTTTCTGAAAACACAGGTTGCTGCGTGCTGCTGCTCGGCTTTGAGGATCCTCTCACTTCTTCTCCTGTGGGCAGCCTCCCCCGGCAGCTTTTCCACCTGCCTGAGTGGACTGTGCTGCCACCCCCAGAGTGAAGGGGTTTGTGAGTGTGTGCGTGTGTGTGTGTGTGTGTGTGTGTGTGTGTCTGGGGGGAAACCGGGGTGGAAGCAGGGAGATGAGGCCGAGGCTGCTTTGGGGAGACCAGGGGCCCGGGCTCTGGGCAGGACGCGAGTGGTCTCAGCTTGGCCGGGGACAGAGAAGGCCCACCCCCTGCCCCCCCCTTCCCAAGGTGGCCCTGGCCCCCGAGGAGACCCTCCCGGTCCGCCCTGGATCGGACTCGCGGGCTCTGGGCCAAGGGACTGGGAGCATGGGACTCTTTCCAGACTGAGTGCGAGCGGGGGTCGGGAGGGGGACGATGCCAACGAGGTGCAGGGGTGACCCAGAAGGGGAAATCGAGAGAGTAGTGGAGCTGGGGAGCTCTCTCTGGCCTTTCTCTTTCCCTCCCAGGCCACCAACCCGGTGGGGCATGCCGGGCCTTCCCCGGCCATCTCGGGCGAGCTGGAGGCTGCTGCCCGCCCCTCGGCGGGTCCACCCCGTGCTTGACAGAGCCCAGGCGAGTGAGGAGGAGCTGCACGTGTGTCCTGGGGGCGTGGGGACGGTGGAGGTGGGGGAGAAGCATCGGAGTAGCCCTCGTTGTAGCCTGGGAAGGCTCGTGGACCGAGCTGCTGCACAGCCAGGCCCCTGGAGAAAAAGGCCTCCTCCTCTCTTCCCCCAAATCTGCAGGAGGAGGAGGATGAGGAGGAGGATTCTGCTTCTCAGGAGCCTTCCAGTGAGGACAGCCGGGTCACCTTATTTTCCCCCTAATTTTCCCTAACCTTTTCTCCTGGTCTGCCCTTTATCCATGTTCTGACCTTTTCCCAAGCCAAACCATTTCTCCTGGCCTCACCTTTTCACGTAGCCAAACCTTTTCCCCTCGTCTGACCTTTTCCTCTAGCCGAACTTTCTCCCTGGCCTAACTTTTCCTCCTGGGCAAACCATTTTTCCTTGGCTAACTTTTTTCTCCTGGCCTAACCTTTCCCCCGTCTAAACTTTGCCTCAATCTCACTTTTCCAACTCCATCTCACCTTTTCGCCTAACCCAACCTTTTCCCCTCATCTGACCGTTTCCCCTAGCTAAACCTTTTCTCCCGGCCTGACCTTTTCTCCCGGCCTGACCTTTTCTCCCGGCCTGACCTTTACTCCTGGCCTGACCTTTCCCCCTGTCTCAACTTTGCCCCTGACCTCATTTTTCCAACTCACCTGACTTTTTCCTTTTGCCAAACCTTTTCTCCTGGCCTAATATTTTTCCCTGGCCCAATTCTTTCCCGTAGCCAAACCATTTCTCCTGTCCTCACCTTTTCACCTAGCCAATCCCCCCACCCCCAGGGCCGCCCCCCCACTGCTTGCATATCCTTCCTCCCTCCGGGGCTGGCACTCCTCAGGGGCAGTCTCGGAGGGAGTTGGGCTGGGGCCGCGGGGGGGCGGGGGCGGGGGGCGGTCAGGGGCCAGTCTTGGCAGAAGAGGGAAGCTGGCTCATGGCTTGCTCCTTGGCTCGCTGGGAGGGCTTGGAGGTCAGGAGGTCGTTTCCCTCTGGTCCTGCCAGCAGGCCTGTTCCGGGGGGGGGCGGCGTAGGGGCAGGAGGGGCGGATCATCCCTCCCCTCTCCTGACCTCATGCCCCGGTGGGGGGTGGGAGGAGGCCAAGGGACCCTGAACGGAATGAGGGTGCCGGGGGGCCTGGGAGTCGTGGGCCGACGACGGGGCTTCTCCGCTCGCCCTCCCCAACTGTCTGTTGTCTGCAGTGGGACCTTGGGCAAGTCACTCCACTTCCTGGAGCCTCTGTGACCCCATCGGTCCGATGGGGAGCAAGATGGTGAGTCCCTCAGGGGACTGCCGGAAGCCACTGGGTCTCGCCCAGCCCTTCGAACCATGTGGGCCACCTTGGCAGGGTGCCCAAAAGACCCCAACCGTCCTTGGTGGTGTTATTGATGTTGTTGTTGTTGTGAGGATGCTGCTCCTGGGGGCGCTGAAGGGGTTCAACCTCCCTGGCCCATGGCTCCTTGGCCACTCCAATGGCCTCTTGCTGTCGCGGTGGCAGTGCTCCGAGACCCACGGCTCTTTTCGTCTGGCATTTAGGGTCTTTAGGGAGGGCTCGGTCGGGGCGGGGGAGTGGACCGTGCCCCTGCCGGCGCTGCCACCTGGCCTGCCCCTCGGAGTCCCCCGCTCAGTCTCCCCGGCTCCCCTGGGCTGCTCCTCGCATTGGGGGGTCTCCCTGCCCCCTCCTCCTTGGCCAAGGGCTTGTCTTCTTCTCCAGGCGCCCGCCCCAGCCTCCTCCCCTTTCCCTCGGGGAGGTCCCCCTTCTGTTGGAGGCGGCTGACCCCCGAGGAGCCCATCCCGCTCAGTGACGGAGCGGAGGCTCCGGGTCAGTCCCTAGTGGCTGGGATGGTACTCCTTCTGGGCTGAGGCGAGGCGGGGTGGGGCGGGGGGACGACGGGACGAGGTGCCTGGTGGAGCTGGAAGGCGGGGGCGGCTGGGGGTGGGGGGGCGGGGAAACCCAGCGAGTGGGGATGGGGAGCTCACTCTTGCCTGTTTCTTTCCTTCCCAGGGAAGACCCCCCCACCCAGGTGGGGGGCATGGGGGCTGCCTTCGCCATCTCGCTCCATCCAGGTGGAGGATCCTGCCTGCTCCCCTTCTTCTCGGAGAAGAGTCGAGGGAGGTGGAGCGCCAAGTGAGTCCTGCGAGCGGGGGGAGGCGGGGCAGGCCACAGTCGCTCGCCCTTGGATGACAAAGAGTAGGATCCTGTCCCGAGCTGCTAGAGGAAGAGCCATCCTCCTCCCTTCACAAAGAACATGATTCGGATTCTGATGAGGATTCTTGTCATTCTCATGCAATAGAGGCATGGTCCCTCTATTTTTCCCCTATTTTTCCCTAACCATTTCCCTTGGCCTAAGCTTTTTGCCGGGCCTAACCTTTGGCCCTGGTCTAACCTTTTGTCCCGGTCTAACCTTTTCCCCCGATCTGACTATTTCGCCTGGCATAACTAACCTTTTCGAGCTGGCCTAACCTTTTCGAGCTGGCCTAACCTTTTCGAGCTGGCCTAACCTTTTCCCCTGGTCTACCCTTTGGCCCTGGTCTAATCTTTTCGCCCACTCTGACCTTTTTGCCCAATCTGACCTTTTCGCCCAATCTGACCTTTTCGCCCAATCTGACCTGTTTGCCTGGCCTAACCTTTTCCCTTGGTCTAACCATTTGCCCTGTCCTAACCTTTTCGCCCGGCCTAACCTTTTCACCCAATCTGACCTTTTCGCCCAATCTGACCTTTTCGCCCAATCTGACCTGTTTGCCTGGCCTAACCTTTTCCCTTGGTCTAACCATTTGCCCTGTCCTAACCTTTTCGCCCGGCCTAACCTTTTTGCCCGGCCTAACCTTTTTGCCCGGCCTAACCATTTCGCCCAATCTGATCTTTTCGCGTGGCCTAACCTTTTCTATTGGTCTAACCTTTTGCCCTGGCCTAACCTTTTTGCCCGGCCTAACCTTTTCACCTGGTCTAACGTTTTCCCGCAGTCTGACCATTTCCCCCTGGCCTAAGCTTTTCCCGGGACTCACCTGTTACTGTTGCCTAAACCTTTCCCCTAGGCCAAACTTTTCGCCGACTGTAACCTTCTCCCCTAGGCTAACATTTTCCACTCGGCTAACCTTGTCCCCGGCTTGCCCTCTGATTCATTCGATAGTATTTATGGAGCGCTTACTTTGTGCAGAGAACTGTTCTAAGCGCTGGGGTAGATCCAGGGTCATGAGATCATTCCACGTGGGGCTCATCGTCCTCCTCCCCATTTTACAGAGGAGGTTACTGAGGCCCAGAGAGGTTAAGTGACTTGCCACAGCCTCCTAGCCGAGAAGTGGCGGAGCCGGGGTGCCTCGCCCGTTGACCCAACATCCTTTCCTTCCCATTTGGGCCCCCCAGGCTTAGCCCTGCAGGTTTGGCCCCAAACCCTTATGTTCCATGGTGGGAACCCCCCCCGCCCTGTTCCTCTGCCCCCCGCTTTGGCCTTGGGGGCTTGGCCCTGAACCATTTTGGTTCCAGTTTCAGAAACAAATGGTTGCTCAGTGGTTCTCCTCGACTTTGAGGGTCATCTCTCTTATACTGTGGGCAGACTCCACTTGCCGATTTTCGCTCTTAATAATAATGTTGGTGTTTATTAAGGGCTTACTATGTGCAGAGCACTGTTCACTGTAGATAGAAGGTAATCAGGTCGTCCCACGTGAGGCTGCCAGTTAATCCCCATTTTCCAGATGAGGTAACTGAGGCCCAGAGAAGTGAAGTGACTTGCCCACAGTCACACAGCTGACAAGTGGCAGAGCTGGGAGTCGAACCCATGACCTCTGACTTCGAAGCCCAGGCTCTTTCCACTGAGCCCATGCAGCTTCTTCCCTTCTTAATAATAATAATAATGTTGGTATTTGTTAAGCGCTTACTATGTGCCGAGCACTGTTCTAAGCGCTGGGGTAGACATAGGAGAATCAGGTTGTCCCACGTGGGGCTCACAGTCTTAATCCCCATTTTACAGATGAGGGAACTGAGGCACAGAGAAGTTAAGTGACTTGCCCACAGTCACACAGCCGACAAGTGGCAGAGCTTCTTACTGAATGGACTGCACTGCTACCCCAAAGAGGGGAGGGAGAGGGAGAGGGAGAGAGTGTTTCTGAAGGCTGGGAGCAAGCAGAGTGATGAGGCTGATGCCACTCCAGGGAGACCAGGGGCCTGGGCTCTGTGCAGGAAGCGAGTTCTCTCTGCTTGGCCTGGGACTGAGAAGACCCACCAACGTTCTTGTTTTTCTGTGGTTCTGTTTGCCTCGCCTGCCCGTCTCCCCTGTTCAGACGGTGAGCCCGTCGCTCGGCAGGGAGGGTCTCTATGGGGTGCCAAAAGTGACATTCCAAGCGATGAGTCCAGTGCTCGGCCCATCGTGAGTGCTCAGTCCCTACTATGGAATGAATGAAGGACTGGATGAAGATCCAGGGCCCCAACTTCTCGAGATGGGTCGCGTGTCTCTGGGGCAACGGTCCTGACAGCAGGGTCGCGGCCCAGCCTCCCGCTGTGGAGAAGGGACCCTTTGGGATTCAGGGTGGCGGTTTGTGGTTTCTACTGTGGGGATTAACTCAGGGTGTCTCCCCCCGGTCTCTCTGAGCAGCAGAGTGGGGCCGCCTCGGCCCTGAAATGGATGTCCTAGCCATGTGGCCTGGTGGGCCAGCGGGCCGGTCTGGTGCCAGCAACTGAATTGTCTCCGGGGTGCTGCCGTTGTGCATTTTCAGTCAATCAATCCCTTGGGTGGAGGGCGTGCCTCCTGTGTGCAGAGCAGTGTACTGAGGGCTTGGGAGTGGACCCAGAGGACCAACCCCTTCCCTGGCCGGAAGCAGTTTCCTGTGTCGAGGGGGAGGCGGACATTCATTTGAAGCGGTCCATCAAGCAGGGCCTATGGTGGCAGTCCTCTCAGTGAGGGTGTCTGCCTAGACGCCTCGTCCCTCCCGAGGATCGGTTGCATGTTGGGTGGAGGAGGGGGCCCCGGGTGTCTGCCCCAGAAACCTCGGTGGTGTGCCATCTTCTCCCCCTCCTTGTGCAGCGAGGAGACGGCTGACCCCGGGGAAGGCCGAAGGGTTGGACCGCCCCCAGAAGCGGAGGGCGGGGCCAAGGGCAGGGGGAGGGAACCTGGCCCCCGCCCTCCTGCCCATGGGTCTCTGCCGGTCAGGTTCCATCATCGCCGAGGTGTTTCAGTGCGGACTGGGCAAGGCACCCCACACATCCTATCCGTTACCAAGACCTGCCGGTTTCACCTTTACAATATCGCCAAGATCCGCCCTTTTCCTCTCCACCCAGACGGCTACCTTACTGCTATGGGCTCTCGTTATATCCCGGCTAAACTACTGTGTCGGCCTTCTCTCTGATCTCCCTTCCTCCTCTCTCACCCCGCTCCGGTCTATTCTTCACTCCGCTGCCCGGCTCATCTTCCTGCAGAAACGATCTGGGCATGTCACTCCCCTTCTTAAACAACTCCAGTGGTTACCTATCGACCTCCGCTCCAAACGAAAACTCCTCACTCTAGACTTCAAGGCTCTACATCACCTTGCCCCTTCCTACTTCTCCTCCCTTCTCTCTTTCTATCGCCCACCCCGCACGCTCCGCTTCTCTGCCGCCCACCTCCTTACCGTCCCTCGGTCTCGCCTATCCCGCCGTCGACCCCCGGGCCACATCGTCCCGCGGTCCTGGAACGCCCTCTCCCTCCTCACCTCCGCCAAACTGATTCTCTTCCCCTCTTCAAAACCCTACTTACAGCTCACCTCCTCCAAGAGGCCTTCCCAGACTGAGCTCCTCTTCTCCCTCTACTCCCTCTGCCACCCCCCTTCACCTCTCTGCAGCTTAACCCTCTTTTCCCCCCATTTCCCTCTGCTCCTCCCCCTCTCCCTTCCCATCCCCTCAGCACTGTACTCATCCGCTCAACTGTATATATTTTCATTACCTTATTTATTTTGTTAATGAAATGTACATCGCTTCGATCCTATTTAGTTGCCATTGTTTTTACGAGATGTTCTTCCCCTCGACTCTATTTATTGCCATTGTTCATGTCTGTCCGTCTCCCCCGATTAGACTGTAAGCCCGTCCAACGGCAGGGACTGTCTCTATCTGTTGCCGACTTGTTCATTCCAAGCGCTTAGTCCAGTGCTCTGCACATAGTAAGCGCTCAATAAATACTATTGAATGAATGAATGAATGAAAGTATCCGGGACCTTTGGCTTCCCGGAGCCCCGCAGGCTCCGGCCTCCTCCCGAGAGGAGAGGTCTGCAGTGAGTCCTGTGGTTGGGAGCGAGCAGGGGAGGTGCGGAGTGTGTGATGTGGGCTCAGCCCACGAAAGAGCATGGGCCCCGCAGGCCCTCCCCAACCCCTCCGTGGTCTGCCGTGGTCTAGGCCTCCTTCTCCAGCTCTGAGCAAGATGCGAGAAACCATGCAATTTTCCAACACCCCTGCCAGCCCTCAGCCAAAATGCCCATCAGCTCTGTGGCTCGTGGCTCCCTCCCTTCTGAGTGAACGCACTGCAAGGAGGGCTTAGTTGGGGCAGAGGTCTTGGAGGAGCTGTGATTTGAGGAGGGCTCTGCTGGTGGGGAGAGGGCTGGTTGTGTGCTTTCCAAGGCCCGAGTGCTCTGACGACTCGTGGGGTCCAGGGTCAGCAGGTGGGATGGGGACGGGGCGGGTGTGAGTGGGGTGGGCGTGAGGACGGCACTCAGACGGGAATGCAAGGTGGCGCGGCGGTCAGACCCGAGCGGAGACCGCGCCCGCCCCCCCGCCCCGGCGAACTCTTGGAATGTGTGTTTCCCATGGACTGATCCTTTCCTGCTCGAGATTACATTCCATTCCATTCCCTCCTATACGATCCCTTCTCCCCTCTCCCATCCTTCCTTCGCTTGGCCCACGCCATCCCCTCTTACCGTGAAGCTGCTAGGGCTTCCTGACGCGCCACCTGATCTCTGCTCCAGCTGCCTCCAATCCTCTGGGTGGGTGGGTGACTGACGTCCGGCCGGGCTCCGCCCTTTCCCCACCCCCCAGGTAAGCCTCGAGAGCCCGAGGTGGTTTGGAGGTGAGCATGGTGTCGGCCTCACTGCGAGGGACTTTGGAGTTGAGGAGCAGAAGAGCAGCGTTTTGGGGGTCAATGCGGTCTGGCCGTTGGGGTCCCTCTGCTTCTGCTTTGTGACTGGTCGCCTCGGGGCTCTTCGGGGCCCGGTCCTTGCCTTCCCCATGACGTCCGTGGCAGGCGGCTGTTAGGTGGCGGTCGAACCTTTCCCCTTTCCCGACGTTTGTTCGTGCCCTGGAGGGAAGTGGGCCGTGGGTGACGGGCCTCCCACCCCGCCACTGCAGCAGGCTTCTCGGCCCCTCCTCCTGCCTCTTTGCTCTCCAGCCTCGCTCCGGGCCTGTGGCAATGCCACGAGACCCTTGGTGCCGCCCATTCCTCCGTGGTGTGGACGGAGTGCTTTCTCTGGGTCGAGCCCTGCCCTCCAGGGTCAGGAGAGTCCCGAAGACGCGCAGGAACCACCCTGGACCCTCCTGGTCTGCTCACCTTCCCCGACCCCTTGGAGCTGGGCTGGTTTCCCCCATACTAGCAGAGTTCCCTGGGCATCTTCTGGGGCCAGCCTCCGTGGACTGGGGCGAGCTCAATGAAAACCATCCCGGGAAGGGAGGGATCGAAGGAGAAGGCGGGTTGGGGGGATTAGCCCCGGTGGGGGTGGGTGGATGGTTGAGGGCTTGAGGGCTGTGCCTCTGTGCATCGGGGAGTGAGTGGAAAGCGTCAGTCAAGTGGGTGGGGGGGAGGGGGGCGGGCCGGGGGGGAGGTTTCTGCCTTCCCTGGGCTTGGTGTGCGACTGTTCTTGCTGGCGGGAGGGTGCCGAGGAGGAGCCGCGTCGCACCCTCGAAGCGACAGGGGATGAGGGCCTGAGTGTCAGCTGAAAGGTCATGGCAGGAGAGGCGGGAGGTGGTGAGCCGACGGCCCTCTGGTCATCCTCATCCTCATCTTCCTCCACCAGGTGGTCTCGGTTAAGCGCCAACTCTGGGCCAAGCACCGTTCCCAGCGCTGGGGGAGCTCCAGGGCGCACAGGGGCTCTCCCGGGAGGCTCCCAGTGTTTCCTCCCCATTTGACTCAGGAGGGCACGGAGGCCCCGAGCCGTCAAGGGACTTGGCCCTCAGTCCCCCAGCCGCCAAGGGGCCCAGCCAGGATGCCAACCCCTGACTTGGGCCTCGCCAGGCCTAGCGTTTTCCCGGCGCCCCGCCGCTTATCTCGCCCTCGCAGCCCCCAGGCGGGTGCTCCCGCCTGGGGCCAGGGCTCTGGGGAGGGAACTGGTTGGGTCGGGCTTGACGGTGGGGCGCCGAAAATGATCCCGGACCCGCCAGTCTCGAGCTTCAGGGTGAGTGAATCGTGCTTGAGGACCCGTCCTGTTGTCATCCCGCCCCCCGCCCCCACGGCCGCCCCCTCCCTCCGCACTGCTTGCACATCCTTCCTCTCTCCGGAGCTGGCACTCGTCAGGGGCAGTCTCGGAGGGAGTTGGGCTGGGGGGCGGGGGCGGGGGGGCGGTCAGGGGCCAGTCTCGGCGGAAGAGGGAAGCTGGCTCGGGGCTTGCTCCCTGGCTCGCTGGGAGGGCTTGGAGGTTAGGAGGTCGTTTGTCTCTGGCCCTGCCGGCAGGCCTGTTCTGGGCGCGGGGGGGCCGGCGTAGGGGGGCGGCGGATCATCCCTCCCCTCTCCTGACCTCATGCCCCGGTGGGGGGAGTGGGAGGAAGCCGAGGGACCCTGAACGGAACGAGGGTGCCGGGGGGCCTGGGAGTCGAGGGTCGACAACGGGGCTTCTGAGCTCGCCTCCTCCCCCCACTGTTTGCTGTCTGCGGTGGGACCTTGGGCAAGGCATTCCACTTCCTGGGGCCTCCGTGACCCCATCAGTCCGATGGGGAGCAAGACGGTGAGTCCCTCAGGGGACCGCCGGAAGCCACTGGGTCTCGCCCAGTCCTTGGAACCGTGTGGGGCACCTCAGCAGGGTGCCCGAAAGACCCCAACAGTCCTGGATGGTGGTGGTGGTGGTGGTGGTGTTAGGATGCTGCTCCTGAGGGCGCTGAAGGGGTTCAGCCTCCCTGGCCCATGGCTCCTTGGCCACTCCAATGGCCTCTTGCTGTCGCGGTGGTAGCGCTCCGAGACCCACGGCTCTTGTATGGCATTTAGCGTCTTTAGGGAGGGCTCGGTCGGGGCCGGGGAGTGGACCGTGCCCCCGCCGGAGCCGCCACCTGGTCTGCCGCTCGGACTCCCCCGCTCAGTCTCCCCGGCTCCCCTGGGCTGCTGCTCGCGTTGGGGGGGTGGGGGGTCTCCCTGCCTCTTCCTCCTTGGCCAAGGGCTGTCTTCTTCTCCAGGAGCCCGCCCCAGCCTCCTCCCCTTTCACTCGGGGAGGTCCCCCTTCCGTTGGAGGTGGCTGACCCCCGAGGAGCCCATCCCGCTCAGCGACGGAGCGGAGGCTCCGGGTCGGTCCCTATTGGCGGGGATGGCACTCTTTCCGGGCTGAGGCGGGGCGGGGCAGGGGGACGACGGGATGAGGTGCCTGGGGGAGTTGGAAGGTGGGGGGGGCTGGGGTTGGGGAGATGGGGAAACCCAGCAAGTGGGGATGGGGAGCTCACTCTTGCCTGTCTCTTTTCTTCCCAGGGAAGAAACCCCTCCCGGGTGGGCGGGCTGGGGGCTGCCTGCGCCATCTCGCTCCATCCAGGTGGAGGATCCTGCCCGCCCCCTTTCTTCTCGGAGAAGAGTCGAGGGAGGTGGAGCGCCACGTGAGTCCGCGGGCGGGGTAGGCGGGGCAGGCCCCAGTCGCTCGCCCTTTGATGAGAAAGGGCAGGATCCCGACCGGAGATGCTGGAGGAAGAGCCATCCTCCTCCCTTCATAAAGACCATGATGAGGATTCTGATGAGGATTCTTGTCATTCTCATGCAAGAGAGGCAAGAGAGAGGGGTCCCTCTATTTTCCCCTATTTTTCCCTAACCTTTTTGCCTGGCTGGAACTTTTCTTCTGGACAAACCTTTTCTCCTGGTCTGACCTTTTCCTCTCGCCCAACCTTGTTTCCCGGCCCAACCTTTTCTCCTAGGCAACCTTTTCTCCCGGCCTAATCTTTCCCCCTGGACAAACCTTTTCTCCCGGCCTAATCTTTCTCCCGTCTCAATTTTGCCCCTGACCTCACCTTTCCAACTCACCTCACTTTTTCCCCTCGCCAAACCTTTTCCTCTGGTCTGACCTTTTTCTCCCGGCCTGACCTTTTCTCCCGGCCGAACCTTTTCTCCCGACCTCAACTTTTCTTCTGGACAAACCTTTTCTCCTGGTCTGACCTTTTACTCTCGCCAAACCTTGTTTCCCGGCCAAACCTTTTCTCCAGGCCTTACCTTTTCTCCCGGCCTAATCTTTCCCCCGTCTCCACTTTGCCCCGGACCTCACCTTTCCAACTCCCCTGACTTTTTCCTCTTGCCCACCCTTTTCTCCCGGCCTGACCTTTTCTCCTGGTCTAACATTTTTCCCTGGCCCCGTTCTTTACCGTAGCCCAACCTTTTCTCCCGGCCTAACTTCTTCTCCCGGCGGAACATTTTCCTCTCTCCAAACCTTTTCTCCCGGCCTCACCTGTTGCCCTGGTGTAACCATTTCCACGAGTCCACCCTTTCCGCTCCCCACACCTTTTCTCTAGGCCCCCCTTTTTCCCTGACCTCACCTTTTTCTGGGCCTCCCCTCTCGCCTTGGCCTCTCCTTTGCCCCCGGCCTTCCCTCTTCCCCAGACTCCCCTTTGCCCCTCGCGTCCCCCTTTCCCCTCGGCCACCTTTTTCCCCTCCTGTCCTCTTCTGCCCTGGCCTCCTGTTTTCCCCTAGCCTCCCCTTCCCCTTTGGCTCCCCGTGCCCCTCGGCTCACCTTGTCCCCACCCTGCCCTTTCCTTCCTTCCCGAGGCTTTCTGGCGTGCTGCCTAGGGGCCGAGCCCCCTTCGAAAGGCTGGGGGATCTCCCGGCTCATCAGATGGTCCCCTGTGGGGCTCCATGTCGTCGCCCTCCCCCTTGAACCGAGGCGGTCCCTGAGGCCCAGAGGAGTGAAGCGTCTTGCCTCAGGCCCCGAGCGGAGAAGGAGCCGCGCCGGGGTGCCTTGCCCGAGGACCCCACCACATTTCCTTACCATTGCCGCCCCGCCTCGTGACCCCAGCCTCGCAGCTTTGTCCCCAAGCCCTGAGCGTTCCATTCCGGGTCGGCCCCCCCACCCCCGGCCCCCTCTTTGGCCTTGCAGGCCTGGCCCCGCACCTTTTTGCCGCAACAAAGGGTTGCTGCATGCTGCTACTCGGCTTTGAGGAGCCTCTGGCTTCTTCGCCTGTGGGCAGCTTCCCCCGGCAGCTTTTCCGCCTTCCTGAGTGGACTGCGCTGCTACCCCCAGAGCCAAGGGCCGGGGTGGGGGGGTCGTGTGTGTGTGTGTGTGTGTGTGTGCATGTGTCTGGGTGAATCCTGGTGGGGAGCAGGGAGCTGAGGGCGAGGCCACTCTGGGGAGACCCGGGCCCCGGCCTCTGGGCAGGACGCGAGTCGTCTTCGATTGGCTGGGGACGGAGAAGGCCCACCTCCCGGTTCCCCTTCCCAGGCAGGCCCCGGCCCCCGAGGAGAACCTCCTGGTCGGCCCTGGATCGGACTCGCGGGCTCTGGCCCAAGGGGCTGGGAGCATGGGACTCTTTCTGGGCGAGTGCGGGCAGTGTTGGTGACGGGGACGACACTGACGAGGTGCAGGGGTGAGCCGCAAGGGGAAATCGAGGGAGTAGTGGAGCTGGGGAGCTCACTCTGGCCTTTCTCTTTCCTTCCCAGGCCACCAACCTGGTGGGGCGTGCCGCGCCTTCCCCGGCCATCTCGGGCGAGCTGGAGGCTGCTGCCCGCCCCTCAGCGGGTCCTTCCTGTGCTTGACAGAGCCCAGGCGAGCGAGGAGGAGCTGCACGTGAGTCCTGAGGGGTAGGGGGGCCGGGAGGTGAGGGAAAACCCTCAGGGTAGCCCTCGCTGTCATCCGGGAAGGCTCGCAGACTGAGGTGCTGCCCAGCCAGTCCCTGGAGGAAAAAGGCCTCCTCCTGTCTTCCCCCAAATCCGCAGGAGGAGGAGGAGGATTCTGCTTCGCAGGAGCCTTCCCGAGAGGACAGACGGGTCACCTTCTTTTTCCCCTCATTGTCCCTAACCTTTTCTCCTGGTCTGCCCTTTTTCCCTGTTGTGACCTTTTCCCCAGCCAAACCATTTCTCTTGGCCTCACCTTTTCGCCTAGCCAAACCTTTTGCCCTCATCTGACCTTTTCTTCTAGCCAAACTTTCTCCCTGGCCTAACCTTTTCTCCCTGGCTAACTTTTTTCTCCTGCCCTAACCTTTCCCCCTGTCTCAACTTTGCCCCTGCCTTCACTTTTCCAACTCACCTCACCTTTTCGCCTAGCCAAACCTTTTCCCCATATCTGATCTTTTCCCCTAGCTAAACCTTTGGTCCCAGCCTGACCTTTGGTCCCAGCCTGACCTTTGGTCCCGGCCTGACCTTTGGTCCCGGCCTGACTTTTTCTTCCGGCCTGACCTTTGGTCCCGGCCTGACTTTTTCTTCCGGCCTGACCTTTTCTCCTGGACAAACCTTTTCTCCTGGTCTGACCTTTCCCCCGTCTCAACTTTGCCCCCGACATCACCTTTCCACTTCACCTTTTTTTCTCTTGCCTAACCTTTTCTCCTGGCCTAACATTTTTCCCTGGCCCAATTCTTTCCCGAGCCAAACTATTTCTCCTGGCCTCACCTTTTCGCCTAGCCAAACCTTCTGCCCTCGTCAGACCTTTTCCTCTAGCCAAACTTTCTCCCTGGCCTAAGCTTTCTCGCTAGGCAAACCTTTTCTCCCGGCCCGACCTTTTCTCCCGGCCCGACCTTTTCTCCCGGCCCGACCTTTTCTCCCGGCCCGACCTTTTCCCCTGACCTCACCTTTCCAACTCACTTCACCTTTTCCCCTAGCCAAACTTTTTCCCTGGCCTAACCTTCTCCTTTTGCCAAACCTTTTCTCCCGACCTAACCTTTTCTCCTAGCCAACCTTTTCTCCCGGCCTTATCTTTCCCCCTGTCTCAACTTTGCCACTGACCTCACCTTTCCAACTCACCTCACTTTTTCCCCTAGCCAAACCATTTCTCCTCGTCTGACCTTTTCCTCTCGCCAAACCTTTTCTCCCAGCCTGAACTTTTCTCCCGGACTCACCTTTTCTCCCGGACTCACCTTTTCTCCTGGACAAATCTTTTCTCCTCTTCTGACCTTTTCCTCTCACCAAACCTTGTTTCCCGGCCTAACCTCTTCCTCTCGCCAAACCTTTTCTCGCGGCCTAACTTTTTCTCCCGGCCTGAACTTTTCTCCCAGCCTAACCTTTTCTCCCAGCCTAACTTCTTCTCCTGGCCGAACCTTTTCTCTTGGACCAACCTTTTCTTCTCGCCAAACCTTTTCTCCTGGTCTGACTTTTTTCTCTGGCCCAATTCTTTCCCCTAGCAAACCTTTTCCCCTAGCGAAAACTTTTCTCCTTGCCTAACCTTTTCTCCCGGCCCGACCTTTTCTCCCGGCCCGACCTTTTCTCCCGGCCCGACCTTTTCTCCCGGCCCGACCTTTTCTCCCGGCCCGACCTTTTCTCCCGTCTCAGCTTTGCCCCTGACCTCGCCTTTCCAACTCCCCTGACTCTGTCCTCTCTCCAAACCTTATCTCCCGGCCTTGACCTTTTCTCCCGGACAAATCCTTTCTCCTGGCCTCACCTGTTGCCCTGGTCTAACCATTTCCAGGGGTCCACCATTTCCGCTCCCCACACCTTTTCTCTAGGCACCCTTTTTTCCCTGACCTCACCTTTTTCCGGGCCTCTCCTCTTGCCTTGGCCTCTCCTTTGCCCCCGGCCTTCCCTTTTCCCCAGACTCCCCTTGCCCCTCACGTCCCCCTTTCCCCTCGGCCACCTTTTTCCCCTCCTGTCCTCTTCTGCCCTAGGCTCCTGTTTTCCCCTGGCCTCCCCTTCCCATTTGGCACCCCTTGCCCCTCGGCTCACCCGGTCCCCGCCCTGCCCTTTCCTTCCTTCCGAGTCTTTCTGGCGCGCTGCCTAGGTGCCGAACCCCGTTTGAAAAGGCTGGGGAGCTCCTGGCTCATCAGATGGTCCCCCGTGGGGCTCCCTGTCGCTGCCCCTCCGCCCTTGAACCGAGGCCATCCCTGATGCCCAGAGGAGTGAAGTGCCTTGCCCCCAGGCCCCAAGCGGAAGGGGCCGCACCGGGGTGCCTTGCCCGTGGACCCCACATCATTTCCTTACCATTGCCTCCCCCCCAGCCCCCGCCTCAGCTTTGTCCCAAAGCCCTGAGCGTTCCATTCCGGGTCGGCCCTCCCACCCCCGGCCCCCGCTTTGGCCTTGAGGGCCTGACCCTGCACCCTTTTCCCGAAAACAAGGATTGCTGGGTGCTGCTGCTCGGGCACCTTGGGCGAGCTGGAAGCTGCTGCCCGCCCCTCGGCTGGTCCATCCCATGCTTGACAGAGCCCAGGTGAATGAAGAGGAGCTGCCTGTGAGTCCTGGGAGCGGGGGGGCGGAGAAAGAGGTGGGGGAGAACCCTCGGAGTCGCCGTTGTCGCCTGGGAAGGCTCGCGGACCGAGCTGCTGCCCCGCCAGGCCCTGGAGTAAAAGGCCTCCTCCAGTCTTGCCTGAAATCCGCAGGAGGAGGAGGAGGAGGAGGAGGGGGATTCTTCTTCGCAGGAGCCTTCCAGAGTGGACAGACGGGTCCCCTTATTTTTCCCCTAATTTTCCTTAACCTTTTCTCCTGGTCTGCCCTTTATCCATGTTCTGACCTTTTCCCAAGCCAAACCATTTCTCCTGGCCTCACCTTTTCGCCTAGCCAAACCTTTTCCCCTCATCTGACCTTTTCCTCTAGCCGAACTTTCTCCTTGGCCTAACCTTTTTCCCTAGTCAACCTTTTTCTCCTAGCCAACCTTTTCTCCCGGCCTGACCTTTTCTCCCGGCCTGACCTTTTCTCCCGGCCTGACCTTTTCTCCCGGCCTGACCTTTACTCCCGGCCTGACCTTTACTCCCGGCCTGACCTTTTCTCCTGGCCTGACCTTTTCTCCCGGCCTGACCTTTTCTCCCGGCCTGACCTTTCCCCCCATCTCAGCTTTGCCCCTGACCTCACCTTTCCAACTCGCCTGACTTTGTCCTCTCTCGAAACCTTATCTCCCGGCCTGACCTTTTCTCCCAGACAAACCTTTTCTCCCGGCCTAACTTCTTCTCCCGGCCGAGCCTTTTCCTCTCGCCAAACCTTTTCTCCCGGCTTCACCTGTTGCCCTGGTCTAACCACTTCCCCGGGTCCAACCTTTCCGCTTCCCACACCTTTTCTCTAGGCCCCCCTTTTTCCCTGACCTCCTCACCTTTTTCCGGGCCCCTCCTCTCGCCTTGGCCTCTCCTTTGCCCCCGGCCTTCCCTCTTCCCCGGACTCCCCTTTGCCCCTCGCGTCCACCTTTCCCTTGGCCACCTTTTTCCCCTCCGGGCCTCTTCTGCCCTGACCTCCTCTTTTCCCCTGGCCTCCCCTTCCCCTTTGGCTCCCCTTGCCCCTCGGCTCACCCGGTTCCCCGCCCTTGCCCTTTCCTTCCTTCCCGAGTCTTTGTGGCGCGCTGCCTAGGTGCCGTACCTTGTTCGAAAGGCTGGGGGAGCTCCCGGCTCATCAAATGGTCCCCCGTGGGGCTCCCTGTCACAGCCTCCCCCTTGAACCGAGGCGGTCCCTGAGGCCCAGAGGAGTAAAGTGCCTTGCCCCCAGGCCCTGACCCGAGAAGGGGCCGCGCCGGGGTGCCTTGCCCGTGGACCCCACATCATTTCCTTACCATTGCCCCCCCCGCCAACAGCCTCAGCTTTGTCCCCAAGCCCTGAGCGTTCCTGTCCGGTCGGCCGCCCCACCCCCGGCCCCCGCTTTATCCTTGCGGGCCTGGCCCTGCACACTTTCTCCAAAAACAAGGGTTGCTGCGTGCTGCTCCTTGGCTTTGAGGATCCTCTCATTTCTTCTCCTGTGGGCAGCCTCCTCAGCATCTTTTCCTCCTTCCTGAATGGACTGCGCTGCTACCCCCAGAGCGAAGGTGGTGTGTGTGTGTGTGTGTGTGTGTGTGTGTGTGTTTGGGGCCATCCTGGGGGGAAGCAGGGAGATGAGGGCAAGTCCGCTTCGCGGAGACCAGCGGCCCGGGCTCTGGGCAGGACACGAGTTGTCTCCGATTGGCCGGGGATGGAGAAGGACCATCCCCGGGAACCCCTTGCGAGGGAGGCCCTGGCCCCCGAGGAGACCCTCCCGGTCCGCCCTGGATCGGACTCGCCGGCTCTGGCCCAAGGGACTGGGACAATGGGACTCTTTCCGGGCTGAGTGTGGGTGGGGGTGTGGAGGGGGACGACGCCGACGAGGTGCAGGGGTGATCCGGAAGGGAAAATCGAGGTAGTAGTGTAGCTGGGGAGCTCACTCTGGCCTTTCTCTTTCCCTCCCAGGCCAGAAACCTGGTGGGTCTTGCCGGTCCTTCCCTGGCTATCTCGGTCGAACTGGAGGCTGATCCCCACCCCTCGGGGTGTCCACCCCGTGCTTGACAGAGCCCAGGCAAGTGAGGAGGAGCTGCACGCGAGTCCTGGGGGGCGGGGGGGGGGCGGGAGGAAGGTGGGGGAGTTCCATCGGAGTAGCCCTAATCGTCGTCCGGGAAGGCTCGCGGCCCGAGCTGCTGCCCAGCCAGGCCCTGGAGGAAAAGGCCTCCTCCTCTCTTCCCCCAAATCCACAGGAGGAGGAGGAGGAGGATTCTGCATCAAAGATCCCTTCCCAAGAGGACAGACGGGTCACCTTATTTTTCCCCTAATTTTCCCTAACCTTTTTTCTTGGTCTGCCCCTTTTCCCTGTTCTAACCTTTTCCCAAGCCAAACCATTTCTCTTGGCCTTACCTGTTCGCCTAGCCAAACCTTTTCCCCTCGTCTGACCTTTTCCCTTAACCCAACCATTTCTTCTGGCCTAATCTTTTCTTCGGGCCTAACCTTTTCTCCTGGCCTAACCTTTTCCCCTGGCCTAACCTTTTCCTCTAGCCAAACCTTTTCTCCCGGCCTCACCTTTTCTCCCGGCCTCACCTTTTCTCCCGGCCTGACCTTTTCCCCTAGCGAAACCCTTTCTCCGGGCCAAACATTTTCCCCTAGCCACACATTTTCTCCTGTCCTAACCTTTTTTCCTGTCCTAACCTTTTTTCCTGGCCTAACCTTTTTTTCCTGGCCTAACCTTTTTTCCTGGCCTAACCTTTTCTCCTGGTCTGACCTCTTTCCCTGGCCTAACCTTTTCCTGTGGCCTAAACCTGTGCCCCAGACGAATCTTTTCCCCTAATGTCACTGAGTTCTCTGTCGTAATGTTTTTCAGTAGCCCGACCTTTCCCCTTGCCTCACCTTTCCAACTCACCTCACCGTTTCTCCAGGCCCTACCTTTCCCCCAAGTCCAACCTTTTCCCTTAGCCAAACCTTTTCTGCTAGCCAAACTCATTCTCCTGGCCAAACCTTTTCCCTAGCGAAACCTTTTCTCCTGGCTTAACCTATTTTTCTGGCCAAATCTTTCTCCTGGACAGACCTTTTCCCCTAGCGAAACCTTTTCCCCTAACCAAACCCTTTTCTTCTGGCCTAACTTTTTCTCCTAGTCTGACCTTTTTCTTTGGCTTAACCTTTCCAACTCACCTGACCTTCTCGCCTCGCCAAAGCTTTTTGGTGGACAAAGCTTTTCTCCTGAACAAACCTTTTCTCCTAGCCAAACTTATTCTCCTGGCCAAACCTTCTTCCCTAGCCAAACCTTTTCTCCTGGTCTGACCTTTTCTCCTGGCCGAACCATTTCTCCTGGTCTGACCTTTTTCTCTGGCCTAACCTGTTCTCCTGGACAAACCATTTCCCGTAGCCAAACCTTTTCTCCTGGCCTAACATTTTTCCGTGGCCCAATTATTTCCCATAGCCAAACCTTTCCCCTTGTCAGACTTTTTCCTCTCGCCAAACCTTTTCCCCCACCTAAACCTTTTCTCCTGGCCTAACATTTTTCCATGGCTCAGTTCTTTCCCATAGCCAAAACTTTTCTTCTGGTCTAACTTTTTCTCCTGGCCTGACCTTTTCTCCTGGATAAACCTTTTCTCCTAGCCAAATGTATTCTCCTGGCCCAATTCTTTCCCCTGGCCTAACCTTTTCCTGGCCAAATTCTTTCCCATAGCCAAACATTTTCTCCTGGCCCAACCTTTTTCCCTGGCCCAATTCTTTCCCCTAGCCAAACCTTTTCTCCTGGACAAACCTTTTCTCCTGGACAAACCTTTTCTCCTGGACAAACTTATTCTCCTGGACAAACCTTTTTCCCTAGCCAAACCTTTTCTCCTGGTCTGACCTTTTTCTCTGGCCTAACCTTTTCTCCTGGACAAACCATTTCCCGTAGCCAAACCTTTACTCCTGGCCTAACGTTTTTCTTTGGCCCAATTCTTTCCCGTAGCCAAACCTTTTCCCCTCGTCTGACTTTTTCTTCTCGCCAAACCTGTTGTCCCGGCCTAACTTTTTCTCCTGGCCTACCCTTTTCCCCCAGCTAAACCTTTTCTCCTGGCCTAACATTTTTCCATGGCCCAGTTCTCTCCCGTAGCCAAAATTTTCCTCCTGGTCTAACTTTTTCTCCTGGCCTGACCTTTTCTACTGGACAAACCTTTTCTGCTAGCCAAACATATTCTCCTGGCCAAATTCTTTCCCATAGCCAAACCTTTTCTCCTGGACAAAACTTTGCTCCTAGCCAAATTTATTTTCCTGGCCAAACCTTTTCCCCTCGCAAACCTTTTCTCCTGGTCTGACCTTTTTCTCTGGCTTAACCTTTTCCCCTGTGAAACCTTTTCTCCCAGCCAAACCTTTTCCTCTCGCCACACCTTTTCTACTGGCCTAACTTCTTGTCCCGGCCTAATCTTTCCCCCGTCTCAACTTTGCCCCTGACCTCACCTTTCCAACTCACTTCGCTTTTTCCCCTAGCCAAACATTTTCCCGGAGAAACCTTTCTCCTGGCCCAATTCTTTCCCATAGCCAAGCCTTTTCTCCTGGTTGGAACTTTTTCTCTGGTCTCACCTTTTCTCCCGGCCTAACCTTTTCTCCCGGCCCATCCTTTTCCTCTCCCCAAACCTTTTCTCCAGCCCTCACCTGTTGCCCTGGTCTAACCATTTCCACGGGTCCACCCTTTCTGCTCCCCACACTTTTCTCTAGGCACCCCTTCTCCCTGACCTCACCTTTTTCCGGGCCTCCCCTCTTGCCTTGGCCTCTCCTTTGTACCTGGCCTTCCCTCTTCCCTGTACTCCCCTTTGCCCCTCACATCCACCTTTCCCCTCGGCCACCTTTTTCCCCTCCTGTCCTCTTTCCCCTAGGATCCTGCTTTCCCTGGCCTCCCCCTTCCCCTTTTGGCTCCCCTTCCCTTCATCTCACCTGGGTCCCGCCCTGCCCTTTCCTTCCTTTCCCGAGTCTTTCTGGCACGCTGCCTAAGTTGCCGAGCCCCGTCGAAAGGCTGGGGAGTTCCCGGCTCATCATATGTCCCCCGTGGGGCTCCGTCGCCCTCCCCCTTGAACGATGTGGTCACTGAGGGGCCCAGATGAGTGAAGCACCTTGCCCCCAGGCCCCAAGCGGAGAAGGGCCACGCCGGGGTGCCTTGCCCGTGGACCCCACCTCATTTCCTTACCATTGCCGCCCCCCCCCACCACCAGCCTCAGCTTTGCAGCTTTGTCCCCAAGCCCCGAGCATTCCATTCCGGGTCGGCCCCCCCCCCCCGCCCCTGCTTTGGGCTTGCGGGCCTGGCCCCCACACCCTTTTTCTGAAACAAAGGGTTGCAGCGTGTTGCTGCTCGGCTTTGAGGACCCTCTCGCTGCTTCTCCTGTGGGCAGCCTCCCCCCGGCAGCTTTTCCACCCTTCCTGAGTGGACTGCGATGCTACCCCCCAGAGCGAAGGAGGGTGTGTGTGTGTGTGTGTGTGTGTGTGTGTGTGTCTGGGGGCATCTGGGGGGAAGCAGGGAGATGAGGGCGAGGAGAAGGAGGATTCCTCTTCGCAGCAGCCTTTCAGAGAGGACAGACAGGTTACCTTATTTTTCCCCTACTTTTCCCTAACCTTTTCTCCTGGTCTGCCCTTTTTCCCTGTTCTGACCTTTTCCCAAGCCAAACCATTTCTCCTGGCCTCACCTTTTCGCCTAGCCCAACCTTTTCCCCTCGTCTGACCTTTCCTCTAGCCGAACTTTCTCCCTGGCCTAAGCTTTTTCCCTAGGCAAACCTTTTCTCCTGGCAAACCTTTCCTCCTGGGCAAACCTTTTCTCCTTGGCTAACTTTTTTCTCCTGGCCTAACCTTTCCCCTGTCTCAACTTTGCCCCTGACCTCACTTTTCCAACTCACCTCACCTTTTTTGCCTATCCAAAGCTTTTCCCCTCATCTGACCTTTTCCCCTAGCTAAACCTTTTGTCCCGGCCTAACCTTTTCTCCCGGCCTGACCTTTTCTACTGGACAAACCTTTTCTCCTGTTCTGACCTTTTCTCCCGGCCTAACCTTTCCCCCGTCTCAACTTTACCCCTGACCTCACCTTTCCAACTCACCTCACTTTTTCCTCTTGCCAAATCTTTTCTCCTGGCCTAACATTTTTCCCTGGCCCAATTGTTTCCCGTAGCCAAACCATTTCTCCTGTCCTCACCTAGCTCCCTCCTCCCCCGCCCCAGGCCGCCCACCCACCGCTTGCACATCCTTCCTCCCTCCGAAGCTGGCACTCCTCAAGGGCAGTCTCGGATGTAGTTGGCTGGGGCCGTGGGGGAGGCGGGGGCTGAGGGGCGTCAGTGGCCAGTCTCCGGTTGGAAGAGGGAAGCTGGCTCGGGGCTTGCTCCTGGCTTGCTGGGAGGACTTGGAGGTCAGGAGGTTGTTTCCCTCTGGCCCTGCCAGCAGGCCTGTTCTGGGAGAGGCCGGCGTAGGTGCATGTGAGGAGGGGCAGATCATCCCTCCCCTCTCCTGACCTTATGCCCCGGTGTGGGGGTGGGAGGAGGCCGAGGGACCCTGAACAGAACGAGGGTGCCGGGGGCCTGGGAGTCGAGGGCCTACGACAGGGCTTCTCCGCTTGCCCCCCCCCCCCGTCTGTTGTCTGCGGTGGGATCTTTGGCAAGTCATTCTACTTCCTGGGGCCTCCGTGACCCCATCGGTCAGATGGGGAGCAAGACGGTGAGTCCCTCAGGGGACCGCCGGAAGCCCACTGGGTCTTGCCCAGCCCTTCGAACCGTGTGGGCCACCTCGGCAGGGTGGCTGAAAGTCCCCAACCGTCCTTGGTGGTGGTGGTGGTGTTGTGAGGATGCTGCTCCTGAGGGCGCTGAAGGGGTTCAGCCTCCCTGGCCCATGGCTCCTTGGCCACTCCAATGACCTCTTGCTGTTGTGGTGTCAGCACTCCGAGACCCACGGCTCTTGTCGTCCGGCATTTAGGGTCTTGGAGGGCTCGGTAGGGGCCGGGAGTGGACCGTGCCCCCGCCGGAGCTGCCACCTGGCCTGCCGCTCGGACCTCCCCCGCTCAGTCTCCCCGGCTCCCCTGAGGAGCTGCTCGCTTTGGGGGGTCTCTCTGCCTCCTCCTCCTTGGCCAAAGGGCTTGTCTTCTTCTCCAGGCACCCGCCCCAGCCTCCTCCCCCTTTCACTTGGGGAGGTCCCCCTTCCGTTGGAGGTGGCTGACCCCGAGGAGGCCATCCCGCTCAGCGAGGAGCAGAGGCTCCGGGTCGGTCCCTAGTGGCGGGATGGCACTCGTTCCGGGCTGAGGCGGGGCGGGGCAGGGGGACGATCGGGAGAGGTGCCTGGGGGAGCTGGGAAGGCGGGGGGGGCTGGGCGCTGGGAGGTGGGGAAACCCAGTGAGTGGGGATAGGAAGCTCACTCTTGCCTGTCTCTTTTATTCCCAGGCGAAGAACCCCCCCGGTGGGCGGCTGGGGGCTCCCTGTGCCATCTCGCTCCATCCAGGTGGAGGATCCTGCCCGCCCCCCTTCTTCTCAGAGAAGAGTCGAGGGAGGTGGAGCGCCACGTGAGTCCTGCGGGCTGGGGGAGGCGGGGCAGGCCCCAGTCGCTCGCCCTTTGATGAGAAAGGGCAGGATCCCGTCCTGAGCTGCTGGAGAAATGCCATCTCTCTCCTTCACAAAGACCATGATTCGGATTCTGATGAGGATTCTTGTCATTCTCATGCAAGAGAGGCAAGAGAGAGGGGCCCTCTATTTTTCCCCTATTTTTCCTTAACCTTTTCCCTTGGCCTAAGCTTTTTGCCAGGCCTAACCTTTGGCCCTGGTCTAACCTTTGCTCTTGCTCTAATCTTTTCCCCCGGGTCTATTCGCCTGGCCTAACTAACATTTTCGCCTGGCCCTAACTTTTTTGAGCTGGCCTAAGCTTTTCCCCTGTTCTAACCTTTGGCCCTGGTCTAACCTTTTCCCCCAGTGTGACCTTTTTGCCCGGCCTAACCTTTTCGCCTGGTCTAACCTTTTCGCCCAGTCTGACCTTTTCACCTGTCCTAACCTTTTCGCCCAGTCTAACCTTTTCGCCTGGCCTAACCTTTTGCCGTGGCCTAACCTTTTCACCCAGTCTGACCTTTTTGCCCGGCCTAACCTTTTCCTCTAGCCGAACTTTCTCCTTGGCCTATCGTTTTTCCCTAGGCAAATCTTTTCTCCTAGTCAGCCTTTTGTCCCGGCCTAACCTTTTCTCCTGGACAAACCTTTTCTCCTGGCCTAATCTTTCCCTCTGTCTCAACTTTGCCCCTGACCTCACCTTTCCGACTCACCTGACTTTTTCCTCTTGCCAAACCTTTTCTCCTGGTCGGACCATTTCTCCTTGGTTGGACCATTCTCCTGGTCGGACCATTTCTCCTGGTCGGACCTTTTCTCCTGGTCGGACCTTTCTCCTGGTCGGACCTTTTCTCCTGGTCGGACCTTTTCCTCTAGCCAAAACTTTTCTCCTGGCTTAACCTATTTTCCTGGTCACAAACTTTCTCCTTAGCCGATCCTTTTCTCCTGGTGTGAACTTTTCTCTGGCCTAACCTTTTCTCCCGGCCTAACCTTTTCTCCTGGACAAACCTTTTTCTCTTGCGCCTAATCTTTTCCCCGTCTCAACTTTGCCCCTGACCCCACCTTTCCAACTCACCTGACTTTTTCCTCTTGCCAAACCTTTTCTCCCGGTCTAACCTTTTCTCCTGGACAAAGCTTTTCTCCTGGTCTGACCTTTTCTCTGGCCTTACCTGTTCTCCTGGCCTAACCTTTTCTCCCAGCCTAACCTTTTCTCTCGGCGTAACTTCTTCTCCCGCAGTAATTTGTCCCCCGTCTCAACTTTGCCCGTGACCTCACCTTTCCAACTCACCTCACTTTTTCCCCTAGCAAACCCTTTCTCCCGGCCTAACCTTTTCTCCCGGCCTAACTTCTTCTCCCGGCCGAACCTTTTCTCTTGGACAAACCTTTTCCTCTCGCCAAACCTTTTCTTCCGGTCTGACTTTTTTCTCTGGCCCAATTCTTTCCCCGTAGCCAAACCTTTTCCCCTAGCGAAAACTTTTCTCCCTAGCCAAACCTTTTCTCCCGGGCCTTGCCTTTTCTCCTGGCCTTGCCTTTTCTCCCGGCCTTGCCTTTTCTCCCAGCCCGGCCTTTTCTCCCGGCCTTGCCTTTTCTCCCGGCCCGGCCTTTTCTCCCGCCCGGCCTTTTCTCCCGGCGCCGGCCTTTTGCTCCCAGCCCCACCTTTTCTCCCGGCCCCGCCTTTTCTCCCGGCCTAACCTTTCCCCCTGTCTCAGCTTTGCCCCTGACCTCACCTGTCCAACTCTCCTCACTTTGTCCCCTAGCCAAACCATTTCTTCTGGTCTGACCGTTTTCTCTGGCCTAACCTTTTCTCCCGGCCCGACCTCTTCTCCCGGCCCAACCTCTTCTCCCGGCCCGACCTCTTCTCCCGGCCTAATCTTTCCCCCTCTCTCAACTTTGCCCCTGACCTCACCTTTCCAACTCACTTGACTTTTTCCTCTCACCAAATCTTTTTCCTCAGCGAAAACTTTTCTCCTGGCCTAAACTTTTCTCCTGGAAACACCTTTTCTCTTGGCCTGATATTTTCTCCTGGTCTGACCTTTCCTCCTGGCCTACCTATTTTTCCTGGCCTAACATTTTTCCCTGGCCCTGTTCTTTCCCGTAGCCAAACCTTATCTCCCGGACAAATCTTTTCTCCCGGCCTCACCTGTTGCCCTGGCTAACCATTTCCAGGGGTCCACCCTTTCCGTTCCCCACACCTTTCCTCTAGGGCCCCCCTTTATCCCCGACCTCACCTTTTTCCGGGCCACTCCTCTCGCCTTGGCCTCTCTTTGCCCCCGCCTTCCCTCTTCCCTGGACTCCCCTTTGTCCCTCGCGCCACCCTTCCCTCGGAAACCTTTTTGTCCTCATTGTCCTCTTCTGCCCTAGCCTCCTCTTTTCCCCTGGACTCCCCTTCCCCTTTGGCTCCCCTTTCCCCTCGACTCACCCGGTCCCGCCCTGCCCTTTCCTTCCTTCCTGAGTCTTTCTGGCGTGCTGCCTAGGTGCCGAGCCCCCTTCGAAAGGCTGGGGGAGGTCCAGGCTCATCAGATGGTCCGCCGTGGGGCTCCATGTTGTCGCCCTCCCCCTTGAACCGAGGTGGTCCATGAGGCCCAGAGGAGTGAAGTGCCTTGCCCCCAGGCCCCGAGAGGAAGGGGCCGCGCCGGGGTGCCTTGCCCTTGGACCCCACATCATTTCCTTACCATTGCCTCCCCCACCCTGCCCCCACCTCAGCTTTGTCCCAAAGCCCTGAGCATTCCATTCCAGGTCGGCCCTCCCACCCCCGGCCCCCGCTTTGGCTTTAAGGGCCTGACCCTGCACCCTTTGTCCGAAAACAAGAGGTGCTGCGTGCTGCTGCTCGGGCATCTCGGGCAAGCTGGAGGCTGCTGCCCGCCCCTCGGCTGGTCCATCCCATGCTTGACAGAGCCCAGGCGAGCGAGGAGGAGCTGCCTGTGAGTCCTGGGGGCGGGAGGGGGGAATAGGTGGGGGAGAACCTGCGGAGTAGCCCTCGCCATCACCTGGGAAGGCTCGCGGACTGAGCTGCTGCCCCGCCAGGCCCTGGAGGAAAAGGCCTCCTCCAGTCTTGCCCGAAATCCACAGGAGGAGGAGGAGGAGGAGGAGGATTCTTCTTTGCAGGAGCCTTCCAGAGAGGACAGACAGGTCCCCTTATTTTTCCCCTAATTTTCCCTAACCTTTTCTCCTGGTCTGCCCTTTTTCCATGTTCTGACCTTTTCCCAAGCCAAACCATTTCTCCTGGCCTCACCTTTTCGCCTAGCCAAACCTTTTCCCCTCGTCTGACCTTTTCCTCTAGCCGAACTTTCTCCTTGGCCTAACCTTTTTCCCTAGGCAACCTTTTTCTCCTAGACAACCTTTTCTCCTGGCCTAACCTTTTCTCCTGGACAAACCTTTTCTCCCGGCCTAATCTTTCCCCCGTCTCACCTTTGCCCCTGACCTCACCTTTCCAACTCACCTGACTTTTTCCTCTCGCCAAACCTTTTCTCCCGGCCTAACCTTTTTCCTGGTCAGACCTTTTCTCCTGGACAAACCTTTTCTCCTCGACTGACCTTTTCCTCTTGCCAAACCTTTTCCTCTAGCCAAACCTTTTCTCCTGGTCTGACCTTTTTCTCCCGGCCTAACCTTTTCTCCTGGCCTAACCTTTTCTCCTGGACAAACCTTTTCTCCCAGCCTAATCTTTCCCCCGTCTCACCTTTGCCCCTGACCTCACCTTTCCAACTCACCTGACTTTTTCCTCTCACCAAACCTTTTCTCCTGGCCTAACCTTTTCTCCTGGTCAGACCTTTTCTCCTGGACAAACCTTTTCTCCTCGACTGACCTTTTCCTCTTGCCAAACCTTTTCCTCTAGCCAAACCTTTTCTCCTGGTCTGACTTCTTCTCCCAGCCTAACCTTTTCTCCCGGCCTAACCTCTTCCCGGCCTAACCTTTTCTCCCGGCCTAACCTTTTCTCCCGGCCTAACCTTTTCTCCCGGCCTAATCTTTTCTCCCGGCCTAATCTTTTCTCCCGGCCTAACCTTTTCTCCCGGCCTAATCTTTTCTCCCGGCCTAATCTTTCTCCCGGACTAACCTTTTCTCCCGGCCTAACTTCTTCTCCCGGCCGAAACTCCTTTTCTCTTGGACAAACCTTTTCCTCTCACCAAACCTTTTCTCCAGGTCTGACTTAATTCTCTGGCCCAGTTCTTTCCCCTAGCCATACTTTTTCCCCTGGTGAAAGGTTTTCTCCTAGCCTAACCTATTCTCCTGTCCTGACCTTTTCTCCCGGCCTGACCTTTTCTCCTGGGCCGACCTTTTCTCCCGGTCTGACTTCTTCTCCCGGCCTAACCTTTCCCCCGTCTCAGCTTTGCCCCTGACCTCACCATTCCACCTCACCTCACTTTTTCCCCTAGCCAAACTGTTTCTTCTTGTTTGACCTTTTTCTCTGGCCTAACCTTTTCTCCCGGCCTTACCTTTTCTCCCAGCCTGACCTTTTCTCCCGGTCCAACCTTTTCTCCCGGCCCGACCTTTTCTCCCGGCGGACCTTTTCTCCTGGCCTAACTTCTTCTCCCGGCCTAATCTTTCCCCCTGTCTCAGCTTTGCCCCTGACCTCACCTTTCCAACTCACCTGACTTTTTCCTCTTGCCAAACCTTTTTCCCCAGTGAAACCTTTTCTCCTGGTCGAACCTTTTCTCCCGGACAAACCTTTTCTCTTGATCTGATATTTTCTCCTGGTCTGACTTTTTCTCCTGGCCTAACATTTTTCCCTGGCCCAGTTCTTTTCCGTAGCCAAACCTTTTCTCCCGGATAAACATTTTCTCCTGGCCTCACCTGTTGCCTTGGTCTAACCATTTCCACAGATCCACCCTTTCCGCTCCCCACACCTTTTCTCTAGGCCCCCCTTTTCCCTGACCTCAGCTTTTTCTGGGCCTCTCCTCTCGCCTTGGCCTCACCTTTGCCCCCGGCCTTCCCTTTTCCCTGACTCCCCTTTGCCCCTCGTATCCACCTTTCCCCTTGGCCACCTTTTCCCCCTCCTGTCCTCTTCTGCCGAAGCCTCCTCTTTTCCCCTGGCCTCCCCTTCCCCTTTGGCACCCCTTGCCCCTCGCCTCACCCGGTCCCCGCCCTGCCCTTTCCTTCCTTTCCGAGTCTTTCTTGCGCACTGCCTAGGTGCTGAACCCCGTTTTGAAAGGCTGGGGGAGCTCCCGGCTCATCAGATGCGTCACCCCATGGGGCTCCCTGTTGCCGCCATTGCCGCCTCCCCCCCAACAGCCCCAGCTTTGTCCCCAAGCCCTGATCGTTCCATTTTCGGGTCGCCGCCGCACCCCCAGCCCCCCGCTTTTGCCTTGCGGGCCTGGCCCCGCACCCTTTTTTTCCAAAAACACGGTTGCTCCATGCTTGCTGTTTCGGCTTTGAGGATCCTCTCATTTCTTCTCATGTGGGCTGCCTCCCCCCGGCAGCTTTCTGCCTTCTGAGGTGGACTGCACTACTACACCCAGAGCGAGGGGGGGGCGGTGTGTGTGTGTGTGTGTGTGTGTGTGTGTGTGTCTGGAGGCATCCTGGGGGGAAGTAGGGAGATGAGGCCAAGGCCACTCTGCGGAGACCAGGGGCCTGGGCTCTGGGCAGGACGCGAGTCGTCTTCGATGGGCCAGGGATGGAGAAGCCCCCCACCAGGGACCCCCTTGCGAGGGAGGCCCTGGCCCCCGAGGAGACCCTCCCGGTCTGCCGTGGATTGGACACGTGGGATCTGGCCCAAGGGACTGGGACGATGGGACTCTTTCCGGGCTGAGTGCGGGCGGGGGGACGACACCGATGAGGTCCAGGGGTGAGCCGGAAGGGGAAATCGAGGGAGTATTGTAGCTGGGTAGCTCATTCTGGCCTCTCTCTTTCCCTCCCAGGCCAGAAACCCGGTGGGGCGTGCTGGGCCTTCCCCTGCCATCTCGGGCGAGCTGGAGGCTGCTGCCCGCCCCTCGACGGGTCCATTCCGTGCTTGACAGAGCCCAGGCGAGCGAGGAGATGCTGCCCGTGAGTCCTGGGGTCGGGGGTGGGGGAGGAGGAGGGGGAGAAGCCTCGGAGTCGCCCTTGTCGTCGCTCGGGAAGGCTCGTGGACTGAGCTGTTGCCCAGTCAGGCCTTGGAGGAAAAGGCCTCCTCCTTACTTGCCCCAAATCCACAGGAGGAGGAGGAGGAGGAGGAGGATTCTGATTCGCAGGAGCCTTCCAGACAGGACAGCTGGTTCACCTTATTTTTCCCCCTAATTTTCCCTAACCTTTTCTCCTGGTCTGCCCTTTTTCCCTGTTCTGACCTTTTCCCAAGCCAAACCATTTCTCCTGGCCTCACCTGTTCGCCTAGCCAAACCTTTTGCCCTCGTCTGACCTTTTCCCTTAGCCCAGCCTTTTCTTCTGGCCTAATCTATTCTTCGGGCCTAACCTTTTCTCCTGGCTTAATCTTTTCCCCTAGAAAAACCTTTTCTCCTGGTGCGCCCTCTTCCCCTATCCAAGCCGTTTCTCCTGGACTAACCTTTTTTCTTGGCCTAACCTTTTCCTCTAGACAAATCTTTGCTCCCGGCCAAACCTTTTCTCCCAGCTTAACCTTTTCTTCTGTCCTAACCTTTTCTCCTGGCCTGACCTTTTCCACTAGCTAAACCTTTTCTCCCGGCCTAACCTTTTCTCCCGGCCTGACTTCTTCTCGAGGTCATACCGTTTCTCTTGGACAAACCTTTTCCTCTCACCAAAACTTTGCTCCTGGCCTGACTTTTGTCTCTGGCCCAATTCTTTCCCCTAGCCAAACCTTTTCCCCTAGCGAAAACTTTTCTCCTAGCCAAACCTTTTCTCCCGGCCTATTCTTCCCCCATCTCAACTTGGCAACTGACCTCACCTTTCCAACTCAGCTCACTTTTTCCCCTGGACAAACCATTTCTTCTGGTCTGAACTTTTTTCTCTGGCCTAACCTTTTCTCCCGGCCTGAACCTTTCTCCTGGAAAAACCTTTTCTCCTCATCTGACTTTTTCCTCTCTCCTAACCTTTTCTCCCAGCCTAACCTTTTCTCCCGATCTGACCTTTTCTCCCGGCCTAATCTGTGCCCCATCTCAACTTTGCCCCTGACCTCACTTTTCCACCTCACCTTTTTCTCTGGCCAAACTTTTCTCCCGGCCTCACCTTTGCTCCTGGACAGACCTTTTCCCCTCGTCGGACCATTTCCTCTCGCCAAACCTTGTTTCCCGGCCAAACCATTTCTCCCGGCCTAACTTCCTCTCCCGGCCGAAACTTTTCCTCTCGCCAAACATTTTCTCCCGGCCTAACGTTGCCCTGGTCTAACCTTTTCCGGGGGTCCACCCTTTCCGCTCCCCACACCTTTTCTCTAGGCCCCCCTTTATCCCCGACCTCACTTTTTTCTGGGCCTCTACTCTCACATTGGCCTCTCCTTTGCCCCCGGCCTTCCCTCTTCCCCGGACTCCCCTTTGCCCCTCGCGTCCACCTTTCCCCTCGGCCACCTTTTTGCCCTCATTTCCTCTTCTGCCCTAGCCTCCTCTTTTCCCCTGGCCTCTCCTTGCCCTTTGGCTCCCCTTGCCCCTCGGCTCACCCGTTCCCCGCCCTGCCCTTTCCTTCTTTCCTGAGTCTTCCTGATGCGCTGGCTAGGGGCCGAGCCCCCTTCGAAAGGCTTTTCTGCCTTCCTGAGTGGACTGCACTACTACACCCAGAGCGAGGGGGGGCGGCGCATGTGTGTGTGTGTGTGTGTGTGTGTGTCTGGAGGCATCCTGGGGGGAAGTAGGGAGATGAGGCCAAAGCCGCTCTGCGGAGACCAGGCTCATTAGATGGTCCCCCGTGGGGCTCCATGTCGTCGCCCTCCCCCTTGAACCAAGGCGGTCCCTGAGGCCCAGAGGAGTGAAGCACCTTGCCCCCAGACCCTGAACGGAGAAGGGGCCGCGCCAGGGTGCCTTGCCTGAGGACCCCCCCTCATTTTCTTACCATTGCCGCTGCCCGCCACCCCAGCCTCAGCCTTGCAGCTTAGTCCCCAAGCCCTGAGCGTTCCATTCCGGGTCCCCCCCCACCCCCCGCACTCCTGGCCCCCGCTTTGGCCTTGCGGGCCTGGCCCCGCACCCTTTTTCCGAAAACAGGGGTTGCTCAGTGCTGCTGCTCGGCTTTGAGGATCCTCTCGTTTCTTCGCTTGTGGGCAGGCTCCCCCGGCAGTTTTTCCACCTTCCTGAGTGGACTGCGCTGCTACATCCAGCGCAAAGGGGGGCGGGGTTTGTGTTTGTCTGTGTGTGTGTGTCTAGGTGAATCCCGGGCGAAGCAGGGAGATGAGGCCGAGGCTGCTCCGGGGAGATCAGGGGCCTGGGCTCTGGGCAGGACGCGAGTTGTCTCCGATTACCGGGGGACGGAGAAGTACCACCCCGTGTCCCCCTTCCCAGGGAGGCCCTGGCCCCCGAGGATACCCTCCCGGTCCGCCCCGGATCGGACTCGCAGGCTCTGTCCCAAGGGACTGGGATGATGGGAGTCTTTCTGGGCTGAGTGCGGGCAAGGGTGGGGAGGGGGATGACGCCAACGAGGTCCAGGGGTGAGCCGGAAGGGGAAATCGAGGGAGTAGTGGAGCTGGGGAGCTCACTCTGGCCATTCTCGTTCCCTCCCAGGCCACCAACCCGGTGGGGCATGCCAGGCCTTCCCCGGCCATCTTGGGCGAGCTGGAGGCTGCTGCCCGCCCCTCGGTGGGTCCACCCCGTGCTTGACAGAGCCCAGGCGAGTGAGGAGGAGCTGCATGTAAGTCCTGGGGGCGGGGGGAGGAGGAGGAGGTGGGGGAGAACACTCGGAGTAGCCCTCGTCGTCGCCCGGGAAGGCTCGCGGACTGAGCTGCTGCCCCGCTAGGCCCTGGAGGAAAAGGTCTCCTCCTCTCTTCCCCCAAATCCGCAGGAGGAGGAGGAGGATTCTGCTTCGCAGGAGCCTTCCAGTGAGCACAGATGGGTCCCCTTATTTTTCCCCTAATTTTCCCTAACGTTTTTTCCTGGTCTGCCCTTTTTCCCTGTTCTGACCTTTTCCCAAGCCAAACCATTTCTCCTGGCCTCCCCTTTTCGCCTAGCCAAACCTTTTCCCCTCGTCTGACCTTTTCCTCTAGCCGAACTTTCTTCCTGGCCTAAGCTATTTCCCTAGGCAAACCTATTCTCGTGGCCTAACCTTTCCTCCTGGGGCAAACCGTTTCTCCTTGGCTAACTTTTTTCTCCTGGCCTAATCTTTCTCCCGTCTAAACTTTGCCCCTGACCTCACTTTTCCAACTCACCTCTCCTTTTCGCCTAGCCAAACCTTTTCCCCTCATCTAATCTTTTCCCCTAGCTAAATCTTTTCTCCCGGCCTAACCTTTTCTCGTGGCCCAACCTTTTCTCCCGGCTTAACCTTTTCTCCCGCCCTAACCTTTCCCCCTGTGTACCCTTTGCCCCGACCTCACCTTTCCAACTCACCTCACCTTTTCCCCTAGCCAGACTTTTTCCCTGGCTTAACTTTTCTTCTCGCCAAACCTTTTCTCCCGGCCTAACTTCTTCTCCTGGCCAAACCTTTTCCTCTCGCCCAGCCTTGTTTACCGGCCAAACCTTTTCTCCTAGCCAACCTTTTCTCCCGGCCTAATCATTCCCCCATCTCAATTTAGCCCCTGACCTCACCTTTCCAACTCACCTCACCTATTCCCCTAGCCAAACCATTTCTCCTCATCTGACCTTTTCCTCTCGCCAAACCTTTTCTCCTGGCCTGAACTTTTCTCCCGGCCTCAGCTTTTCTCCTGGACAAACCTTTTCTCCTCATCTGACCTTTTCCTCTCGCCAAACCTTGTTTCCTGGCCTAACCTTTTCCCCCGGTCTAACCTTTTCTCCCAGTCTGACCTTCTCGCCCGGCCTGACCTTCTCGCCCGGCCTGACCTTCTCGCCCGGCCTGACCTTTTTTCCCGGTCTGACCATTTTCCCCTGGCCTAACCTTTTCCCGGGACTCACCTTTTCCTGTTGCCTAAACCTTTCCCCTAGGCCAACCTTTACGCCGACTGTAACCTTCTCCCCTAGGCTAACATTTTCCACTCGGCTAACCTTGTCCCCGGCTTGCCCTCTGATTCATTCCATAGTATTTATGGAGCGGTTACTCTGTGCAGAGCACTGTTCTAAGCGCTGGGGTAGATCCAGGGTCAGGAGATCGTTCCACATGGGGCTCATGGTCCTCCTCCCCATTTTACAGAGGAGGTTACTGAGGCCCAGAGAGGTGAAGTGACTTGCCCACAGCCTCCTAGGCGAGAGGTGGCGGAGCTGGGGTGCCTCGCCCGTTGACCCAACATCCTTTCCTTTCCATTTGGGCCCCCCCAGGCTTAGCCCTGCAGGTTTGACCCCACACCCTTATGTTCCATGATGGGGTCCCCCCCCCATTCCTCCACCCCCCGCTTTGGCCTTGGGGGCTTGGCCCCGAACCATTTTTGTTCCAGTTTCAGAAACAAATGGTTGCTTAGTGGTTCTCCTCGGCTTTGAGGATCATCTCTATTATACTGTGAGCAGACTCCACTTGCTGATTTTCGCTCTCAATAATAATGTTGGTGTTTGTTAAGGGCTTACTATGTGCAGAGCACTGTTCACTGTAGTTACAGGGTAATCAGGTCGTCCCACGTGAGGCTGCCAGTTAATCCCCATTTTCCAGATGAGGTAACTGAGACCCAGAGAAGTGAAGTGACTTGCCCACAGTCACACAGCTGACAAGTGGCAGAGCCCGGGAGTCGAACCCATGACCTCTGACTCCGAAGTCCAGGCTCTTTCCACTGAGCCCACGCTGCCTCTTCCCTTCTTACTGAATGGACTACACTGCTTCCCCAAAGAGAAGTGTGTGTGTGGGTGTGTGGGTGTGTGGGTGTGTGTGTGAATGCTGGGGGCAAGAAGAGTGATGAGGCTGATGCCACTCCAGGGAGACCAGGCACCTGGGCTCTGTCCAGGAAGCGAGTTCTCTCTGCTTGGCCTGGGACTGAGAAGACCCACCAACGTTCTTGTTTTTCTTTGGTTCTGTTTGGTTCGGCTGCCCGTCTCCCCTGTTCAGAAGGTGAACCCGTCTCTCGGCAAGGAGGGTCTCTATGGGGTGCCTAAAGTGACATTCCAAGTTGGCAATAATGTTGGTATTTGTTAAGCGCTTACTATGTGCAGAGCACTGTTCTAAGCGCTGGGAGAGATACAGGGTAATCAGGTTGCCCCCGGGGGCTCACAGTTAATCCCCATTTTACAGATGAGGGAACTGAGGCCCAGAGAAGTGAAGTGACTCGCCCACAGTCACACAGCTGACAAGTGGCAGAGCCGGGAGTCGAACTCATGACCTCTGACTCCAAAGCCCAGGCTCTTTTCCACTGAGCCGCGGTCCAGTGCTCGGCCCATCGTGAGTGCTCAGTCCCTAATATGGAATGAATGAAGGACTCAGTGAAGATCCAGGGCCCCGACTTCTCGAGATGGGTCGCGTGTCTCTGGGGCGACGGTCCAGACGGCCTGGTCACGGCCCAGACTCCTGCTGCAGAGAAGGGACCCTTTGGGATTCAGGGTGGCGGTTTGTGGTTTCTACTGTGGGGATTAACTCAGGGTGTCTCCCCCCCGTCTCTCTGAGCAGCAGAATGGGGCCGCCTCGTCCCTGAAATGGAGGTCCTAGCCGTGTGGCCTGGCGGGCCAGCAGGCCGGTTTGGTGCCAGCAATTGAATTGTCTCCAGGGTGCTGCCGTTGTGCACTTTCAGTCAATCAACCCCTTGGGTGGAGGGCGTGCCTCCTGTGTGCAGAGGAGTGTACTGAGGGCTTGGGAGCGGACACAGAGGACCGACCCCTTCTCTGGTCGGAAGCAGTTTCCGGTGTCGAGGGGGAGGTGGACATTCATTTGAAGACGTCCATCGGGTAGGGCCTCTCAGTGAGGGGGTCTGCCTAGGCGCCTCGTCTCTCCCAAGGATCGGTTGCATGTTGGGTGGAGGAGGGGGCCCCGAGTGTCTGCCCCAGCAACCTCGGTGGTGTGCCATCTCCTCCCCCTCCTTGTGCAGCGAGGAGACGGCTGACTCCGGAGAAGGCCGAAGGGTTGGACCGCCCCCAGAAGCGGAGGGCGGGGCCAGGGGCAGGGGGAGGGAACCTGGCCCCCGCCCTCCTGCCCCTGGGTCTCTTCCGGTCAGGTTCCACCATCGCCGAGGTGTTTCAGTGCGGACGGGGAAGGTGTCGAGGACCATTTGGCTTCCCAGAGCCCCGCAGGCTCCGGCCTCCTCCCGAGTGGAGAGGTCTGCAGTGAGTCCTGTGGTTGGGAGTGAGCAGGAGGTGGGAGTGGGGGAGCAGGGGTGGCGCTGAGTGTGTGGTGTGGGCTCAGCCCACGAAAGACTGTGGGCCCCTCAGGCCCCTCCCCAACCCCTCGGTGGTCTGCCATGGTCTAGGCCTCCTTCTCCAGCTCTGAGCAAGACGCGAGGAACCATGCAATGTTCCAACACCCCCCGCCAGCCCTCAGCCAAAACGCCCATCAGCTCTGTGGCTCGTGGCTCCCTCCCTTCAGAGTGAACGCACCACAAGGAGGGCTTAGTTGGGGCAGAGGTCTTGGAGGAGCTGTGATTTGAGGAGGGCTCTGCTGGTGGGGAGAGGGCTGGTTGTGTGCTTTCCATAGCCCGAGTGCTCTGACGACTCGTGGGGTCCAGGGTCAGCAGGTGGGATGGGGACTGGAGGGAGGGGCGTGAGGAGGGAACTCAAACGAGAAAGCAAGGTGGCGCGGCGGTCAAACCCTAGCAGAGACAGCGCCTCTCCCCCCTAGCCCTGCCCCGCGAGCTCTTTGGAATGTGTGTTTCCCATGGACCGATCTTTTCGTGCTCGAGATTCCATTCCATTCAATTCCCTCCGATCCGATCTCTTCTCCCCTCTCCCATCCTCCCCTCGCTTGGCCCAAGCCATCTCCTCTTGCATGAAGCTGCTAGGGCTTTCTGGCACGCCACCTGATCTCTGCTCCAGCTGCCTCCAATCCTCTGGGTGGGTGGGCGGGTGACTGAGGTCCGGCCGGGCTCCGCCCCTTCCCCACCCCCCAGGTAAGCCTCGAGAGCCCGAGGTGGTTTGGAGGTGAGCGTGGTGTCGGCTTGACTGTGAGGGACTTTGGAGTTGAGGAGCAGAAGAGCAGCGTTTTGGGGGTCAATGCGGTCTGGCCGTTGGGGTCACTCTGCTTCTGCTTTGTGACTGGTCACCTCGGGGCTCTTGGGGGCCCGGTCCTTGCCTTCCCCATGACGTCCGTGGCAGGCGTCTGTTAGGTGGCGGTCGAACCTTTCCCCTTTCCCGACGTTTGTTCGTGCCCTGGACGGAAGTGGGCCGTGGGGTGACGGGCCTCCCACCCCGCCACTGCAGCAGGCTTCTCGGCCCCTCCTCCTGCCTCTTTGCTCTCCAGCCTTGCTCCGGGCCTGTGGCAATGCCACGAGACCCTGGGTGCCGGCCATTCCTCCGTGATGTCGACGGAGTGCTTTGTCTGGATCGAGCCCTGCCCTCCAGGGTCAGGAGCGGCCCGGAGACGCACAGGAACCGCCCTGTTCCCGGCAGCCCGGACTCGTCCTCCCCTTCCCAGACTGATCCCTACTGGTCTGCTCACCTTCCCCGACCCCTTGGAGCTGGGCTGGTCTCCCCCATACTAGCAGAGTTCCCTGGGCATCTTCTGGGGCCAGCCTCCATGGACTGGGGAGACCTCAATGAAGACCATCCCGGGAAGGGAGGGATCGAAGGAGAAGGGGAGGGGTGGGGCGGTGGGGGGAATTAGTCCCGGTGGGGGTGGGTGGATGGTTCAGGGCTTGGGGGCTGTGCCTCCGTGCATGGGGGAATGAATGGAAAGCGTCAGTCAAGTGGGTGGAGGTGGGTGGAGGGGGCCGGGCGCGGAGGGAGGCCTCTGCCTTCCCCGGCCTTTGTGTGCGACTGTTCTTGCTGGCAGGAGGGTGCCGAAGAGGAGCCGCATCGCCCCCTCGAAGCGACAGGGGATGGGGGCCTGGGTGGTGGCTGAAAGGTCATAGCAGGAGAGGTGGTGAGCCGAGGGCCCTCTCATCATCCTCATCCTCATCTTCCTCCAACTGGTGGTCTCGGTTAAGCGCCGACTCTGGGCCGAGCACCGTTCCCAGCGCTGGGGGAGCTCCAGGGTGCACAGGGGCTCCCCCGGGAGGCTCCCAGTGTTTCCTCCCCATTTGACCCAGGAGGGTACGGAGGCCCCGAGCCGTCAAGGGACTTGGCCCCCAGTCCCCCAGCCGCCAAGGGGCCCAGCCGGGATGCCAACGCCTGACTTGGGCCTCGCCAGCCCGCGCGCTTTGCCCGGCACCCCGGCGCTTGCCTCGCCCTTGGAGCTCCAAGGCGGGTTCTCCCGCCTGGGGCCAGGGCTCTGCGGAGGGAACTGGTTGGGTCGGGCTTGATGGTGGGGCGCAGAAGACGATCCCGGACCCGCCAGTCTCGAACTTCAGGGTGAGTGAATCCTGCCTCAGGGCCCCATCCTGTTGTCCTCCCCCCACCCGCCCCAGGGCCGCCCCCCCCACTGCTTGCACATCCTTCCTCCCTCCGGAGCTGGCACTCCTCAGGGGCAGTCTCGGAGGGAGTTGGGCTGGGGCCGCGGAGGGGCGGGGGCGAGGGGCGGTCAGGGGCCAGTCTCGGTCGGAAGAGGGAAGCTGGCTCGGGGCTTTCTCCCTGGCTCGCTGGGAGGGCTTGGGGGTCACGAGGTCGTTTCCCTCTGGCCCTGCTGGTAGGCCTGTTCTGGGGGTGGTGCTGCCGTAGGGGTGAGGGGGGTGGATCATCCCTCCCCTCTCCTGACCTCATGCTCCGGGGGGGAGGGCGGTGGGAGGAGGCCGAGGGACCCTGAACGGAACAAGGGGGCCTGGGGGCCTGGGAGTCGAGGGCCGATGACAGGGCTTCTCCGCTCGTCTTCCCCCCTACCCCCCACTGTCTGCTGTCTGCAGTGGGACCTTGGGCAAGTCATTCCACTTCCTGGGTTCTCCGTGACCCCATCGGTCCAATGGGGAGCAAGACGGTGAGTCCTTCAGGGAACCGCCGAAAGCCACTGGGTCTCGCCCAGACCTGAGAACCGTGTGGGCCACCTCGGCAGGGTGCCCGAAAGACCCCAACCGTCCTTGGTGGTGGTGGTGGTGGTGGTGTGAGGATGCTGCTCCTGGGGGCGCTGAAGGGGTTCAGCCTCCCTGGCCCATGGCTCCTCGGCCACTCCAATGGCCTCTTGCTTGGAGGCATTGCGGTGGCAGCACTCCAAGACCCACGGCTCTTGTCGTCCGGCATTTAGGGTCTTTAGGGAGGTCTCGTTCGGGGCCGGGGAGTGGACCGTGCCGCCGGCGGAGCCGCCACCTGGCCTGCCTCTCGGACTCCCCCGCTCAGTCTCCCCGGCTCCCCTGGGCTGCTGCTCGCGTTGGGGGCGTCTCCCTGCCTCCTCCTCCTTGGCCAAAGGCTTGTCTTCTTCTCCAGGCGCCCGCCCCATCCTCCTCCCCTTTCACTCGGGGAGGTCCCCCTTCCGTTGGAGATGGCTGACCCCCAAGGAGCACATCCCGCTCAGCGACAGAGCGGAGGCTCCGGGTCGGTCCCTAGTGGCGGGGATGGCACACTTTCCGGGCTGAGGCAGGGAGGGTCAGGGGGATGACAGGACGAGGTGCCTGGGGGAGCTGGAAGGCGGGGGGGCCGGGGGTGGGGGGGTGGGGGAACTCAGCAATTGGGGATGAGGAGCTCACTCTTGCCTGTCTCTTTTCTTCCCAGGAAAGAAACCCCCCCCCCCCGGGTGGGCAGGCTGGGGGCTGCCTGCGAAGCAGCGTGGCTCAGTAGAAAGAGCATGGGCTTTGGAGTCAGAGGTCATGGGTTCGAATCCCGTCTCGGCCACCTGTCAGCTGTGTGACTTTGGGCAAGTCAATTAACTTCTCTGTGCCTCAGTTACCTCATCTGTAAAATGGGGATTAAGACTGTGAGCCCCACGTGGGACAACCTGATTCCCTTGTGTCTACCCCAGCGCTTAGAACAGTGCTCAGCACATAGTAAGCGCTTAACAAATACCAACATTATTATCTCGCTCCATCCATGTGGAGGATCCTGCCCGCCCCCCTTCTTCTTGGAGAAGAGTCGAGGGAGGTGGAGCGCCACATGAGTCCTGCGGGCGGGCCCCAGTCACTCACCCTTGGATGAGAAAGGGCAGGATCCCGTCCCAAGCTGCTGGAGGAAGAGCCATCCTCCTCCCTTCACAAAGACCATGATTCGGATTCTGATGAGGATTCTTGTCATTCTCATGCAAGAGAGGCAAGAGAGAGGGGTCCCTCTATTTTTCCCCTCTTTTTCCCTAACCTTTTCCCTTGGCATAATCTTTTTGCCAGGCTTAACCTTTGTCCCTGATCTAACTGTTTGTCCTGGTCAAACCTTTTCTCCTGGTCTGACTATTTCGCCTGGCCTAACAAACCTTTTCACCTGGCCTAACCTTTTTGAGCTGGCCTAACCTTTTCCCCTGGTCTAACCTTTGGCCCTGGTCTACACTTTTCCCCCAGTCTGACCTTTTTGCCCTGCCTAACCTTTTTGCCTGGCCTAACCTTTTCCCCCAGTCTGACCTTTTCACCTGGCCTAATCTTTTCACCTGGCCTAACCTTTTCGCCTAGTCTAACATTTTCGCCTAGCCTAACATTTTCGCCTAGCCTAACATTTTCGCCTCGCCTAACCTTTTGGCCCTGTCTGACCTTTTTACCCGCCCTAACCTTTTTGCCTGGTCTAACCTTTTCGCCCAGTCTGACCTTTTCGCATGGCCTAACCTTTTCCCCTAGTCTGACCTTTTCGCCTGTCCTAACCTTTTCGCCCAGTTTAACCTTGTCGCCCAGCCTAACCTTTTCGCCCTGGCCCGGCCTTTTTGCCCTGGCCCGGCCTTTTCGCCCTGGCCTGGCCTTTTCGCCCTGGCCCGCCTTTTCGCCCTGGCCCCGCCTTTTCGCCCGGCCCCGCCTTTTCGCCCGGCCTTTTGCGCTGGCCTAACCTTTGCGCCCGGCCTTTTGCCCTGGCCTAACCTTTGTGCCCGGCCTAAGCTTTTCACCCAGCCTAAGCTTTTCATCCGGCCTTTTGCCCTGGCCTAACCTTTTCACCCGGTCTGACCTTTTCCCCCAGTCTGACCTTTTTGCCCAATCTGACCTTTTCGCCTGCCCTAACCTTTTCACCCGGCCTAACCTTTTCACCCGGCCTAACCTTTTCGCCCGGCCTAACCTTTTCAGCCGGCCTAACCTTTTTGCCCAGCCTAACCTTTTCACCTGGCCTAACCTTTTCCCTTGGTCTAACCTTTTGCCCTGGCCTAATCTTTTTGCCAGGCCTAACCTTTTCGCCTGGTCTAACCTTCTCCCCCAGTCTGACCATTTTCCCCTGGCCTAACCTTTTCCCGGGACTGACCTGTTCCCGTTGCCTAAACCTTTCCCCTAGGCCAACCTTTTCGCCAACTGTAACCTCCTCTAGGCTAACATTTTCCACTCTGCTAACCTTGTCCCTGGCTTGCCCTCTGATTCATTCCATAGTATTTATGGAGCGCTTACTCTGTGCAGAGCACTGTTCTAAGCGCTGGTGTAGATCCAGGGTCATGAGATTGTTCCACGTGGGGCTCATCGTCCTCGTCCCCATTTTACAGAGGAGGTTACTGAGGCCCAGAGAGGTGAAGTGACTTGCCCACAGCCTCCTAGCCGAGAGGTGGCGGAGCCGGGGTGCCTCGCCCGTTGACCCAACATCCTTTCCTTCCCATTTGGGCCCCCCATACTTAGCCCTGCAGGTTTGACCCCAAACCCTTATGTTCCATGATGGGAACACCCCCCCCACCCCGTTCCTCCACCCATATTTGGCCTTGGGGGCTTGGCCCCGAACCATTTTTGTTCCAGTTTCAGAACAAAATGGTTGTTCAGTGGTTATCCTAGGCTTTGAGGGTCATCTCTCTTATACTGTGGGCAGACTCCACTTGCCAATTTTCGCTCTTAATAATAATGTTGGTGTTTGTTAAGGGCTTACTATGTGCAGAGCACTGTTCACTGTAGATACAGGGTAATCAGCTCGTCCCACGTGAGGCTGCCAGTTAATCCCCATTTTCCAGATGAGGTAACTGAGGCCCAGAGAAGTGAAGTGACTTGCCCACAGTCACACAGCTGACAAGTGGCAGAGCCGGGAGTCGAACCCATGACCTCTGACTCTGAAGCTCAGGCTCTTGCCACTGAGCCCACGCTGCTTCTTCCCTTCTTACTGAATGGACTGCACTGCTACCCCAAAGAAGTGTGTGTGTGTGAATGCTGGGGGCAAGAAAAGTGATGAGGCTGATGCCACTCCAGGGAGACCAGGGGCCTGGGCTCTGTGCAGGAAGCGATTTCTCTCTGCTTGGCCTGGGACTGAGAAGACCCACCAATGTTCTTGTTTTTCTGTGGTTCTGTTTGCCTCGCCTGCCCGTCTCCCCTGTTCAGACGGTGAGCCCGTCCCTCGGCAGGGAGGGTCTCTATGGGGTGCCAAAAGTGACATTCCAAGCGATGAGTCCAGTGGTCGGCCCATCGTGAGTGCTCAGTGCCTACTATGGAATGAATGAAGGACTGAATGAAGATCCAGGGCTCCGACTTCTCGAGATGGTTGCATGTCTCTGGTGCGACGGTCCTGACGGCAGGGTCGCGGCCCAGCCTCCCGCTGCGGAGAAGGGACCCTTTGGGATTCAGGGTGGCGGTTTGTGGTTTCTACTGTGGGGGTTAACTCAGGCTGTCTCCCCCCCGTCTCTCTGAGCAGCAGAATGGGGCAGCCTCGTCCCTGAAATGGAGGTCCTAGCCGTGTGGTCTGGCGGGCCAGCAGGCCGGTCTGGTGCCAGCAACTGAATTGTCTCCAGGGTGCTGCCGTTGTGCACTTTCAGTCAATCAATGCCTTGGGTGGAGGGCGTGCCTCCTGTGTGCAGAGCAGTGCACTGAGGGCTTGGGAGCGGACCCAGAGGACCGACCCCTTCCCTGTCCAGAAGCAGTTTCCGGTGTCGAGGGTGAGGCGGACATTCATTTGAAGCGGTCCATCAAGCAGGGCCGATGGTGGCAGTCCTCTCACTGAGGGGGTCTGCCTAGACGTCTCGTCCCTCCCGAGGATCGGTTGCATGTTGGGTGGAGGAGGGGGCCCCGAGTGTCTGCCCCAGCAACCTCGGTGGTGTGCCATCCCCTCCCCCTCCTTGTGCAGCGAGGATACGGCTGACCCCGGGGAAGGCCGAAGGGTTGGACCGCCCCCAGAAGCGGAGGGCGGGGCCAAGGGCAGGGGGAGGGAACCTGGCCCCCGCCCTCCTGCCCATGAGTCTCTTCCGGTCAGGTTCCACCATCACCGAGGTGTTTGGGTGCGGACTGGGGAAGGTGTCCAGGACATTTGGCTTCCCGGAGCCCCGCAGGCTCCGGCCTCCTCCCGAGTGGAGAGGTCTGCAGTGAGTCCTGTGGTTGGGAGCGAGCAGGAGGTGGGAGTGGGGGAGCAGGGGAGGCGCTGAGTGTGTGGTGTGGGCTCAGCCCACGAAAGACTGTGGGCCCCGCAGGCCCTTCCCCAACCCCTCGGTGGTCTGCCATGGTCTAGGCCTCCTTCTCCAGCTCTGAGCAAGACGCGAGGAACCATGCAATGTTCCAACACCCCCCGCCAGCCCTCAGCCAAAACGCCCATCAGCTCTGTGGCTCGTGGCTCCCTCCCTTCTGAGTGAACACACCGCAAGGAAGGCTTAGTTGGGGCAAAGGTCTTGGAGGAGCTGTGATTTGCGGAGGGCTCTGCTGGTGGGGAGAGGGCTGGTTGTGTGCTTTCCATAGCCCGAGTGCTCTGACGACTCGTGGGGTCCAGGGTCAGCAGGTGGGATGGGGACGCGGGGGGATTGGGGGGGGGCGTGAGGAGCGAACTCAGACGGGAAAGCAAGGTGGCGCGGCGGTCAGACCCGGGCGGAGACCGCGCCCTGCCCCCCCCCCGCCCCGGCGAGCTCTTTTGGAATGTGTGTTTCCCATGGCAGATCCTTTGCTGCTCGAGATTCCATTCCATTCCCTCCTATACGATCCCTTCTCTCCTCTCCCATCCTCCCCTCGCTTGGCCCAAGCCATCCCCTCTTGCCATGAAGCTGTTAGGGCTCCCTGGCGCGCCACCTGATCTCTGCTCCAGCTGCTTCCAATCCTCTGGGTGGGTGGGCGGGTGACTGAGGTCCGGCCGGGCTCCGCCCCTTCCCCACCCCCCAGGTAAGCCTCGAGAGCCCGAGGTGGTTTGGAGGTGAGCGTGGTGTGGGCTTGACTGCGAGGGACTTTGGAGTTGAGGAGCAGAAGAGCAGCGCTTTGGGGGTCAATGCGGTCTGGCCGTTGGGGTCCCTCTGCTTCTGCTTTGTGACTGGTCGCCTCGGGGCTCTTGGGGGCCCGGTCCTTGCCTTCCCCATGACGTCCGTGGCAGGCGGCTGTTAGGTGGCGGTCGAACCTTTCCCCTTTCCCGACGTTTGTTCATGCCCTGGAGGGAAGTGGGCCGTGGGTGTCGGGCCTACCACCCCGCCACTGCAGCAGGCTTCTCGGCCCCTCCCCCTGCCTCTTTGCTCTCCAGCCTTGCTCCGGGCCTGTGGCAATGCCACGAGACCCCGGGTGCCGGCCATTCCTCCGTAGTGTGGACGGAGTGCATTCTCTGGGTCGAGCCCTGCCCTCCAGGGTCAGGAGAGGCCCGGAGACGCACAGGAACTGCCCTATTCCCGGCAGCCCGGACTCGTCCTCCCCTTCCCAGACTGGTCCCTACTGGTCTGCTCACCTTCTCCGACCCCTTGGAGCTTGGCCGGCCTCCCCCATACTAGCAGAGTTCCCTGGGCATCTTCTGGGGCCAGCCTCCATGGACTGGGGAGACCTCAATGAAGACCATCCCGGAAAGGGAGGGATCGAAGGAGAAGGGGATGTGAGAGGGTGGGGGGGACGGTGGGGGGGTTAGCCCTGGTTGGGGTGGGTGGATGGTTCAGGGCTTGGGGGCTGTGCCTCCGTGCATGGGGGAGTGGGTGGAAAGCGTCAGTCAAGTGGGTGGGGGTGGGGGGAGGGGGTGGGCGGGGGGGGAGGCCTCTGCCTTCCCCGGCCTGTGTGTGGGACTGTTCTTGCTGGCAGGAGGGTGCCGAAGAGGAAGCGCGTCGGCCCCTCGAAGCGACAGGGGATGGGGGCCTGGGTGGCGGCTGAAAGGTCATGGCAGGAGCGGCGGGAGGTGGTGAGCCGAGGGCCCTCTCGTCATCCTCATCCTCATCTTCCTCCTCCTGGTGGTCTCGGTTAAGCGCCGACTCTGGCCCGAGCACCGTTCCCAGCGCTGGGGGAGCTCCACGGCGCACAGGGGCTCTCCCGGGAGGCTCCCAGTGTTTCCTCCCCATTTGACCCAGGAGGGCACGGAGGCGCCGAGCCATCAAGGGACTTGGCCCCCAGTCCCCCAGCCGCCAAGGGACCCAGCCGGGCTGCCAACCCCTGACTTGGGCCTCGCCAGCCCGCGCTTTGGGAGGGAACGAGTTTGGAAAGGAAAGGTAGGAGGGTAGCGGTCTCACAGGCCAGTACCTCGAGCGCGACGGTAAAGCTGTGCTTGAATCCCTAGGGCGAGCTCATAAACGAATATCGTCACACCTCCCAGGTAAAGGCCAACCTATCTTGGACCTGGTTCTGGAGTGGGACTATGAAGAACCTGTCTTTCACCTCGATGAGTACGATCCATGTTAGGGACAGACCTTCCCTCCGGTTGAGAATGTCTACCGTGGAAGAGACAGCAGAATGCAACGGGCGGACCTTGTTGTTCAGGGACCGATCGTCCACCGTCAGCTGCCAGGTCCCATCTGGGTAACTGTACCGGCCACACCAGTGCACTTGAATGGAGAAGGTGTTGGTCGCACTGTCCCCCTACCAACAAGTTCTTCAACAGTGCAGACTAAGCAGCTGGGGGAATTTGGTCCCGGCGGATATCGCTTATGGTGAAGAGTGGTAAGAGTGGTGCTCTCTCCAGCAGTAACACTCGGTTCCCTCCAAGTCCTGCCTGTCTCTCTCTTTCCCCGAGGTCGAAAGCCAGAGTCTATACCCCAAGAAGGGGCGGGGGGAGTGGGGGGAGGTTCATCTGGATCTGTGCAGGGATGTCCATTCAGAACAAAGAAATCCACTCGACCGTTGGGACCCGACCTGTCCCAAAGGCCCCAGATACCAGAATATGTCCTTCTAAACATCCAGGTCCCTCGGGCATCGTCAGAATTTGAGACTCCGTGTCCACGATGAAGGGAACCCACCACTTCCCCGATACTCGTAATGATCACCTAAGGGCTGTCCCCAACTACTGGGCTGGGGGTGGGAGCATCGGGGCGGGGGAGGGGGGGAGGCTAGCACTTGGACAGGGCCGACAGTGTGGTGGTCTCCGACCTCCCCACCCCCAGTTCCCCCGGGACTCTTTGCCACAGTTATTGAGGTTTAGGGTGAGCAATCGATCTTTCAGTCAGTCACTTGAATTGAATTGAGCGCTTACTGTGTGCAGCGCACTGTACCTTAGTACGTTTGGAGAGTACAACTTGGCAACATACAGAGACAATCCCTACCCAATAACAGGTTTGCAGTCTAGAAAGGGGAGACAGGCATCCATAGCATCAAAATAGATAAATAGAATTATTGTTCTCTCTCTCTCTCTCTCTCTCTCTGTATAGAGAGAAAGATACCTACATACACGCACATCGTTAGTAAAACCAATAGAATAATAAAAATGTACATCTATATGTAAGTGCTGTGTGTAGGGGCGATGGGGAGGGGAGGAGGAACAAAGGAGAAGGGAAGGAGAGTTCTGTGAGAATCCTGCTTCCAAGATGGAGGTCCGGAGCTCATACCAAAATCCATCTCGAGGTCGGTCTCCATTATAATAGTATTTGAATTGATGGCATTTGTTAAGAACTTACTACTAGTACTACTGCTGATTCCATTTGCTAAACACTTACTATGTGCTAAGCGCTGGGGTAGATACAAAGACAATGGGTTGCCCCACTAAGGACTCACAGTAGTAATCCTCATTTTACAGATGAGGGAGCTGAGGCACAGTTAAATGACTTGTCCAAAGTCACCCAGCTTACCCGTGGTGGAGCTGGTATTAGCACCCTCGTCCTCTGCCTCCCAGGCCTGCGGTCATTCCACTTAAGCCACGCTGCTACGTATGTGGGCCGAGTCTACCGATGGGCCGACGGTGGCCCTTCTGGGCTCCCTTGTTCCGCCCCGGGCTGTGGTTTGGGTCGAATATGCCAGAACCACTCCCTCTCGTGGTCTCCGATCCAAAACGGGGTTATGGCTCACTGACTCCTTGACAGCCCGTGATGTGACATCTCCGAACTTGGGGCTTAACCCCAGTTGCCCCCTTGTGGTCCCTAGTGCAACAGCCAAGAACCTAGCCCTCTTCTCCTCTTCGCCCCCCCGCCCCCGGGCCCGCTTACTGGGTGAGCTCGCACAAGGTCACGTCCAGTACCTTCTGAGCTATCGGATCTGTTCTCCCCACAGGTCGTCGATCAGGGGCACTCTCTCTCCATTGTTGGCTTTCTTAGCATCCTCTCGATATCCTCCGGCGTGGTCTACTTCTTGGTGAGGTCTTGCCCATCCGCTCGGAGAGAATGAGGGACCCACCCCCAGTGGAGCAGCAGTGTTCTTTCGTTCACTACCCGGAGAGGTTCGACTTCTTCAGGCAGAAGCATAGTCACCTTGGCAACCTTTCACCAAAGCCTACGGAACTACTCTATCGAACTCTCTAATGAGGATTTCCGGTACTTCTCTTGGAAGTCAGTGAGCTCTCCTCTGGTAAAGCGGGTAAACTCTGCGTCGCCTTCCCTCCAGGTGGGCGGGTCCAACCACTGCCCTTGTCAGAGGGAGAGGAGGTGGTCGGTTCTTCCTTAATGACTGGATACATCCTCTCCGGGCGAAGGGGAGGAGAGAGAGTAGTGTTAATGATAGGATTAATTCTAACGGTAGGGTTACGGCTCAGTTTAGGTTTAAGGTGAGGGTAAGTGTAAAGGGTGGGGTTAAGGATAGAGTGATGGTTAGGGTTAGGTTTAAGGTTAGGAGTAGGGCTTGAGGTAATGGCTATGGCGATGGTTAGAATTAAGGTTTACGTTCAGGTTAAGGTTTGGGATAGTTTTAGGGTTAGGGCAAGAGTTAGGACTAGGATTCATGTTAGGGCTATACCTTAGAGATAGGGTTAGGATTACTGTTAAGGCAGTGGCCTAGGATTAGGGTAAGGGTGAATGGGGGAAGGGTTGGGGTTAATAAAGTGAGGGTTAGGGTTAATGGGGGTAACAGTTGGGATTAAGGTGAGCATTTTGGCTACTGCAAAGGTTAGGGTTAGCCCTAAAGATAGGGTTAAGGCTGGAGAAAGGTTTGGGGTTAGGGGTTAGTCTATGGTCAGGTTTAGGATTAAGGTTGCGCTGAGTGTGAAGGTTAGATTTGGAGGAGGGGTTAAAGTCTGGGTAAGGTTAGGACTCTAGTTAGGACCAGGGCTAAGGTTAAGGATAGGTCTCTGGCTAGGACCGGGGCTAAATTTTGATTCAGGGTGACGATAAGGATCAGAATTTATCGTTGTGTTTAGGTCTCCCATAAGGGTGAGGATAAAAGGAAGCGCTAAGGTTAGGGTTAGGGCTAGGGTAATGGCTAGGATTAGTGGCAAGGATATGGTGAGGAGGGTTAGGAGTAGGGCTGGGTTTAAGGTTAGCAGAGGTCTAGACACCTGAAGGGATGGGCAAGGATCCGTGTAGATATCTGCTGATCCTGGATTACTATTTCGTGGAACTGGAAAATTTGAAAAGTCTAGAAGTGATTTGGCATTTCGTGCCATTCGTGTGACTTCGATAAGATGGATGGAAAACGGATTCCTCCAACTTACTTAACAGGATAGAAGAAAGATAACCCAAAGCAGAAGAATTAAATCCGGTAGGGTGTACAGTTTAATGCAAGTATCCCTCCCGATGACTCCGTTTAACTCTCGTACATTTCAAGAAGCGCTCATATGACGTTTCGTGACAGTCAGGTTTCGACCCAAGCTACTTCGGACCGAATGAAGGGAAAGACCCACTCTGTCAGCTTTCTTTCTTTACAGCAGAAAAGAACAAGTGGCCCTTGCGGAAGACTAGACTCCCCATGGGCTATACACTCCATGGCAAGGGTCAGTGTAGATATCTACTCTTTTTGTATGACTATTGGTCTGGGAAGTGAGAATTTGGAATTTCAAAAAGAGATGATCTGGCATTTGCGGACAAACATGCTCCCCAACACAACGTTCTTTGCCAGAGAGAGGTGACCGGAGTTTCGACTCGAATAGCATGGTGCTCTACAAGCAGAGTATGGAAAACACGTAAGTCTACGCATAGTGATCGGCATATGCTTACTAGAACACAGTAGCGCGTGGTTTGAGATAAAGGCCTAAACTCCCTCAGCTCCACAACCTTTGATCTGTGTACCCTTCTAGGTACCAAGAGAACAAATTCACACACTGACTAAAGTTGCCCAATTTAGCAAGCTGGAAGAAAGATGACAAATCAAGAAAGCTGGATTCCAGATCTAGTCCACGGCAGGGCGATAACAGAATAATGACCATTCTGTCGGGAACAGAATAATGACCATTTCAAGAAGTGTCCGTTTGTCATCTGTCCATTTGGGTTGGGTTTCAGTCGAAACCCAATTGGCATCGAAAAGGTGGAGGAGAAACACTCTCCAGAGAAACACCGTCGAGAGAAACTCGACCTTCTTAGAGGGAAAATAATCCTAAAATCCTAAAAGATTAGCGCCCCCTGGAGGCTGTACACGGGCAGAGCAAGGGTCCCTCTAGATGGCACTGAAATCTAAATGGAATTGAATATTTGATATTTCAAGAGCCCAACTGGAATGGAGAGAAAGACACTTTCCTTCCACTTCATTATTTAGTAGGATAGAAGGAAAACGGCCTTGGCCGAAGATTAGACTCCTGATGGAAGGTACCTTGCAGGCTAAGGATCGGTGTAGATCCCTTCTGTTACTATCTCCCTGAGGGAAACGGGACTGAACATCTGATACGTCAGGAAAAGTTCATATAGTTCCGTGCCACGCGGATTTCAACGCAAGTAGCTTTGACATGATGGAGAGAAGCATTCCCAGTCAAATTCCCATCCTACCTTGCAGGATGGAAGAAAAATGGTACAATGCAGTACACTAGACTTCATAGTGATAGGCTACATACGACAGGGTCCAGGGTACAGTGTCAGTATGTAAGTGTAAGTAGTAGATCGGTGTAGGCATGTTCCATTTATTTCTCCGTTACTTATTTTTCCCGCCTAGTATGCAGTTCGGAAGACAGAGAGTACAGGCAGAAAATTAGAGTCCTGATAGGCTGCTTTCCTGCAGAGCAAAGAATGGTATATGTTTCTTCTGTTTTGGTGTTACTATTCCAAATGAACCTGAACCATTGAAATTTCATGATGTTCCTACGTAGTATGTCGTGCCAGAAGTGTTACAACGCAAAGTGACTTTTGAAGAAGCACATTCACTCAACACGTTCACTCTAACTTAGCAGGCTAGAGGATCAACGATAGTTGCAGAAAAAACTACATTCCTGATGGTAGCGTACCGCAACGCAAAGATCGGTTTATGCATCTGCTGCTGCTGTTTTTACTCTTTTCCCTGGAACTCAAACTTCCAAATTACAAGAAGAGTTTCTATAACCATCTGTGCCAGTGGAGTGTTGACACAAGTGGCTTTTTTTGAGACTGGAGAAAACAGGCATTCATTTGTTACATTAACTCCTATTTAAAACGGAAGAAGAAAAATGACACATGCCGAGGACTAGAGAGAGAAGAAACAACAACAAGAACTGCTTAGCGCAGGACAAGGATCTTCTGTCTCAGGGTTTCCTATTCTACATTTGAACATTGACCACGGTGGACATTTCAAGAAGCTCCCATAATCACCCCATTTCGTCCCAGAGAGGTTTCATCGCAAAAAGAGTATTACAGAACAGTGACAGCTTACAACCCCTCCCCGCACTGACGATTGACTCATGCAGAAGACAAGAATCTAGAGAGCGGTGTAGACACTTCATTTCTGCGATACATGGAATTGAACATTTGAACTTGGAAGAAGCATTAATAGAGCATTTTGCCCCAAACGGGTTGCGAAGCAAGCGACCCAGATGGGATTGGGAGAAACACACATTCGATCAACGGTTTAATGAGTGATTTGCCTAATTTGAAGTCAAAGAAGAAAAAACAAGAGATCTGAGGCTCGCGATCGGTAGGATCAGTTTCTGCGTTGACGGGTTTACAAGAACCCGAACAGTGGAAACTCCAGGGGTTACGAAGCAAGTGACATTTACTGACTGGAGAAAAGACAGGGTCAGTCAGCACATCCCCACTTAATAATAATAATGTTGGTATTTGTTAAGCGCTTACTATGTGCAGAGCACTGTTCTAAGCGCTGGGGTAAACACAGGGGAATCAGGTTGTCCCACGTGGGGCTCACAGTCTTAATCCCCATTTTACAAATGAGGGAACTGAGGCACAGAGAAGTTAAGTGACTTGCCCACAGTCACACAGCTGACAAGTGGCAGAGCTGGGATTCGAACTCATGAGCCCTGACTCCAAAGCCCGTGCTCTTTCCACTGCGCCACGCTGCTTCTCCGTCTTCTTAGCAGTCAAGAAGAAAACTGATTCACGGAGAAGGCTAGGCTCTTGACGGGCTGAACACTACGTAACAAGGAGCGGTATAGACTCTTCCATTACCTTATTTCTGTAGTGTATATAGACCTGACTGAACACACGAGGAGCGTTCATATAGTATTTCGCCCCATACGGGTTTCGAAGCAAGTGAGCCGGATGGGATTGCGAGGAACACACATTCAGTCCACTTTTCAATTAATTTGCAAACGGCAGGGAAAAAATGAATTGTGTAGCGAACTCTGGTTCAGTCAAGTCTGGTTCTGAACAAGGATCAGTGTAGACAAGATTTGAAATTACAAGAAGAGTGAATGCAGCATTCCCGTGCCAGTGTTGGTTTCAACGCAAAGGGACTATTACACAGTGGAGAAAGCAGAGATTCACGCAACGCATTTACTCTCCTTTAGCAGGCTAGAAAAGAAAATGACTCATGGAGAAGATTCGATTCCCGATGGGCGGAAGACTCCTCGGCAAGGAGCAGTGTAGCTATCTCTTGTCCCTTTATTTCTGAACTCTGAACTGGACATTTGAAATTGCCATAGGATATTTCGCGCCATACGGGATTCAACGCCCCTGACTTTGTTAGGATTGCACCTTCAGTCACGTTTCATCCTTTACTCGCCTAGTTTGCAGGATAGAAGAAAAATGGCAGGTTACAGCACCTTAGACTGGGGATGGGCTTCTTTTCTTCTCTTTCTTACTGCTTTAACATGGACCTGAATAGTTGACATTTCATGGAACGTCCATACAGCCCTAAGTCCCAGAAGGATTTTAGTGCAAGGGACTTGTACAGAACGGAGAAAAAACGCACGATCACACCTCACATTCATGCTCCTTTTAGCCAGCTGGAAGAAAAATGACTCATTCGGAGAAAGAGCCCTCCCGTGGCGCTGTACGTTGTGTGACGAGGCTCAGTGGAGACGTCTTCTGTTGCTATACTGGTGCTATACATGGACGTGAACATTTGCTATTTCAAGATCACTTCCTATGGCATTTCGGACCATAGGAGTTTTAAGGCAAGTGGCTTTGACAGGATTCAAAGAATCCTTCAAGCAACTTTCTTTTTTTTTTTCTCTCGCCCATTTAGCAGGTTACAACGAAAATAGTCCATGCAAGAAAAGCAAACTCTTGGTTGGCTTCATACTTCAGTGCAATGGTCGGAGTAAGCATCTTCTGCTTCTGCCTGAACTATTTTTCATGGAACTGAACTGGTGAAAGGACAGGAAGAGCTTTCATCGCATTTCGAGCCAGCGTGGTTTCATCGTTAAGGGACTTTGGGCCAACTGGAGGAAGCACCCAATCACACATCGCATTCGCTCTTTTTAGCTGGCTAGGAGGAAGGTAACCCATACAAAGAACTTAGATGGTCTATGCCGTACACATAGATAATTTCCACTTTTTTACTACTGGATTACCGGGAACCGAACTTTTGAACGATGACTTCATATGGCTCTTCGCGCCATAAGGATTTGAAGGCAAGTGGTTTTGTTGGGATTCTCAGAGAAACACACATTCAATAAACTTTCTTAACTTATTTTGTCTATTTTATTATGTGCGGGATAGAAGAAAACTGATAGTTGCAGAAAACCAGACTTCTGGGAGGATGCATACCTAAGTGCAAGCATTAGAGTAGGCACCTTCAGCTTCAGGATTGACTGTTTCCCAAGGAACCTGAAGAGTTGGAATGTCATGAAGTACCCAGGTAGTACTTCGTCGCAGAGGGGTTTCATAGCCAGTGACTTTGAGAGACTGGAGAAATCGCTCAGTCCCTCGTCACTTTCGCTCGTAGTAGAAGTAGGCTCGAAGAAAACAGAATCCTAGAGAGAGCTAGACTCTTGACGGGCGGAATGAACACTGCCCAGCAAAGATGAGGGCTGTTACCTTGTAGTACAATACCCTTGACCAAACAAGAGGCGTTCATCTAGCATTTCGCCCCATGCGGATTTTAAGGCAAGGATTGCAAGAAGCACGCATTCCATCCATTTTTTATTTAACTTGCTTACTTTAGAGTTTAGTACCCAAAGGAGGTATTCAGGGATCTAGGACTCAGATGGGATACGGACTCCAAGGCCGGGATGGGTGTGGGCAACTTCAGTGTCTGTGTCTGCTATTTTACATGTGTCTAAACACTTGATATCAACGAAGTGAGTTTCTTCAACATTCGCCTGCCGGTGTGGTTTCAAGGCAGGTAACAGTGGAGAAAATGTAGATTCCCTCAATACATTCCCTCTTCCTTTAAGGAGGCTAGAAGATAGATGACTTACGCAGAAGCCTTGACTCTTGAACGCTTCAAGGTTACGAGTGCAAATTGCTTCTGTAAGCTTGGTTCTATACCACGTAGACCTAAAGATTTGATTTGAACTTACGAGACGAGTTCATATAGCCTACGGGTTTCAATGCAAGTGACTTGGTTAGGCTTGAGAGCAACACATTCAATCAATTTCCTTATTTAACGTGCTTATTTTACAGTTTAGAACAAAAATGATATAAGCAGAGAACTAGACTCCCGATTGGCTGCAGAGCTCAGTGTACTGATCGGTGCAAGCATGTTCAGTTTCTGTATTTTCTGTTTTAACACGCACCCGAACACTTGAAATTTCACCGAGAGGTCACGGACCATTTCCCTGCCAGTGAGGTTTCAACGTCAGTGAGCTGTACCGAATGGAGAAAACGCAGAGCTGCTCAACACTTCAACTCACACTTAGCAGGCTAGAAGAAAAATGACTCATCCAGAAGACTTAGACGCCCAATGGCCCGAACACGCCGGGACGGGGCTCAGTGTGGAGAATTCTCCCGTCACTTTGTTCTGACCATGGAACGGAAAATTTGAAATTTCAAGGTATTTCGCGCCATACGGGTTCCAACCCTACTGACATCATAAGGTTTGAAACCTTCAATCCGATATTTTATTTTACTGGCTCACTTAGCAGGATGATGATGATCATAACCATAATAACTGTGGCATTCATTAAGTGCTGACTGTGGGCCAGGCACTGGCCCCAGCCAAGCCCTGGGGAAGGTTGGACACAGCCCCTGTCCTACACGGGGATTACCGTATTAAAAAAAAGAGGGGGGGAGATAAAAAAATACCCCTTTTGTAAGGTGAGGCTCAGAGAAGTGAACTGACTTGCCCACGGTCATCCAGCTAACAGGTGGCAGATCCAGGAATAGAACCCATGATTCGCTGACTCATGCTTTGATGACTCAGGTTCATCATCGGGTCCCAAATACGGGGGCTCACTTCCCACTTGCCACTCCGCGTGGGTCCATATGTCTGGATAGATATGAACCGGAGAGTCAAGTGGGAGAGTGTCTAGTCACTGGGGTCCCTCTGGGTCCTACGGCCAAACCGGACCAAACTCTGGGCCAGCATCTCTGCCTCTAGCAGGGTGAGAGACCCTTCTAACCACCTCCAGCGGTATAGACAGGTCTAGCAGGGATCGAACATCCACGAGTGGGATGGCCACGATGGCGCTGGCGGTTTCCAGGACCTTCTCGCCTAAAGTGGCCCTCCCGGTTACAGAGTAACAATGTACTGGCTCTCGAACAACCAAGCCTTTGGCTTGTTGATCGGCATTCATCCTTTCACCGTGGCGGGAGATCTCTCGTGATTCGGGAAGAGGCTTAGCTGGCCACCCAAAGCAGTGTTTGGCAAAATAATCTTTAAAGCGGCCTTGTTTGTCCACAAACCGCCGCCAAGGGCGCGCAAATCCCCGATCATTGTCTAAATTCAAACGGGACCAATGACTCCGCCCCTTCTAATCATCGATTAAAGAACTCGTCGGTGCTTTCTCCTTCCTTCTGGACTATTCACCGAAGGAGTCCAGTCCAGGGGCTTGCATCCCACCTCCCGTAAGGAAAGTTAACAGGGTTTGTCGAGCCTGATTAAGCCTTGTCCATCCCAGGTCCGTATTTAGGTCCACCCGTGATCGTTAGGGAAGACAGGAAATAGTAGCCTCCCCCGCCCCCATTTTCTAATTTAACAGTTTGGGCTCTAATTCGAGAGCGTTCATCGGCGGGAAAAGAAGAATTTCATTAGGTCTCCACATCGCCCAGGTGGGTTGATGAGTACTAAATATAACCATCATTCGGCACTCTACTCCCCTCAAAAGGTCAGGCCGGGAAGAAAGGTCGGGCCGGGACAAAAGGTCGGGCCGCGAGACAAGGTTTGGCTGGCAGGAAAGTTTTCGCTAGGAGAAACGGTTTTCGCTAGGAGAAACGGTTTGGCTAGGGGAAAGAATTGGGCCAGCGAAAAAAGTCAGACCAGGAGAAAAGGTTGGGCGAGAGGAAAAAGTCAGGGCAGTTGGAAAGGTGAGGTCCGGAGCAAAGTGGAGACAGGGGTAAAGGTCAGACTGGGGAAAAAGGTCGGGTCAGGCGAAAAGGTCAGGACGGGAAAAACGGTCAGGCTGGGCGAAAAGGTCAGGCCGGGCGAAAAAGTCCGGCCGGGAGAAAAGTTTTCACTAGGGGAAAGAATTGGGCCAAAGAAAAAAGTCAGACCAGGAGAAAATGTTGCGCCGCGCCCCCTGGGCCAGGCTGGAGGAGCTCCCGGCTCATCCGATGGTCCCCCGTGGGACTCCCTGTCGTTGCCCTCCCCCTTGAACCGAGGCGGTCCCTGAGGCCCAGAGGAGTGGAGCGCCTTGCCCCCCAGGCCCTGAGTGGAGAAGGGGCCGGAGCCGCAGTGCCTTGCCCGTGCACCCCACATCATTTCCTTTCCGTTGACGCCCCCCCCTCCCCCCACCGCCCCCAGCCTCAGCTTTGCCCCAAGTCCAGAGCGTTCCATTCCGGTTCGGACCCCCCACCCCTGGCCCACGCTTAGGCCTTGCGGGCCTGGCCCCGCACCCTCTTTCCAAAAACACGGGTTGCTACGTGCTGCTGCTCGGCTTTGAGCATCCTCTCGCTTCCTCTCCTGGGGGCAGTCTCCCCCGGCAGCTCTTCCGCCTTCCTGAGTGGACTGCGCTGCTAGCCCCAGAGCCAAGGGGGGGGTGAGGTGTGTGTGTATGTGTGTGTGTGTGTGTGTGTGTGTGTGTGTGTGTGTGTCTGGGGGCATCCTGGGAGGAAGCAGCGAGATGAGGCCGAGGCTGCACCCGGGTGACCAGGGGCCAGGGCTCTGGGCAGGATGCGAGTCGTCTCCGATTGGCCGGGGACGGAGAAGCCCCCGCCCCGGGTCCCCCTTGCGAGGGAGGCCCTGGCCCCCGAGGAGAGCCTCCCGGTCCGCCGCGGATCGGACTCGCGGGCTCTGGCCCAAGGGACTGGGACACTGGGACTCTTTGCGGGCTGAATGCGGGCGGGCGTGGGGGGTGGGGCCGCCGCCCGCCGAGGTGCAGGGGTGAGCCGGAAGGGGAAATCGTGGGAGTAGTGGAGCTGGGTAGCTCATTCTGGCCTCTCTCTTCCCTCCCAGGTCAGAAACCCAGTGGGGCGTGCCGGCCCTTCCCCGGCCATCTTGGGCGAACTGGAGTCTGCTGGCCGCCCCTCGGCAGGTCCATCCCGTGCTTGACAGAGCCCAGGCAAGCGAGGAGCAGCTGCCTGTGAGTCCTGGGGGCTGGGGAGGGGGGCGATTAGGGAGGAAAGGGGGGGAGAAACCTCGGTGTCGCCCGGGAAGGGCTCGTGGACTGAGCTGCTGCCCCGCTAGGCCCTGGAGGAAAAGGCTTCTCCTGTCTTCCCCCAAATCCGCAGGAGGAGGAGGAGGATTCGGCTCCGCAGGAGCCCTTCCCGAGAGGACAGCCGGGTCACCTTCTTTATCCCCTCATTGTCCCTCACCTTTTGTGCTGCTCTGCCCCCTTTTCCGTGTTGTGACCTTTTCCCCAGCCAAACCATTTGTCCTGGCCTCACCTTTTCGCCTAGCCAAACCTTTTCTCCTGGCCTGACCATTTTTCCTTGACAAACCTTTCCCCCTTGGTGTGACCTTTCCTCTTGCCAAAGCTTGTCTCCCCGGCCTAACTTCTTCTCCCCGGCCTAACCTTTCCCCTGTCTCAACCTTGTCACCGGCCTCACCTTTGCAACTCAGCTCACTTTTTCCCCTCGCCAAACCATTTCCTCTGGTCTGTCCTTTTTCTCTGCCCTATCCTTTTCTCCCGGCCCAACCTTTTCGGCTGGCCTATCTACTTCTCCCGGCTTCATCTGTCCCCCTGTCTGCACTTTGTCCCGGACCTCACCTTTCCAAATCGCCTGACATTTTCCTCTCGCCAAACGTTTTCTCCTGGTCTGACTTTTTTCTCTGGCCCAATTCTTTCCCCTAGTGCCAACTTTTCTCCTAGCCAACCCTTTCCTCCTGGCCTGACCTTTCCTCCCGGCCTCTCCTTTTCTCCCGGCCTGACCTTTTCTGCCGGCCTGACCTTTTCTTCTGGACAAACCTTTTCCCTTGGTCCTGACCTTTTCCTCTCGCCACACCTTGTTTCCCGGCCAAACCTTTTCTTCTGATCTGACCTTTTCTCCCGGCCTAACCTTTCCCCCGTCTCAACTTTGCCTCTGACCTCACCGTTCCAACTCACCTGACTTTTTCCTCTCGCCCTTCGTTTTCTCCTGGCCTCACCTTTTTCCCTGGCCCAATTCTGTCCCCTTGCGAAAACTTTTCTCCTAGCCAAATCTTTTCTCCTAGCCCGACTTTTCCTCTCGCCAAACCTTCTTTCCCGCCAGCCTTTTCTCCCGGCCTGACCTATTCTCCCGGCCTCACCTTTCCCCCCTGTCTCCACTTTGCCCCTGACCTCCCCTTTCCAACTCATCTGGCTTTTTCCTCTCACCAAACCTTTTCTCTCCGCCCCAACCTCTTCTCCCGCCCCAACCTTTGCTCTTGGACCAACTTTTTTCCTCTCGCCAAACCTTTTCTCCTGGTCCGACTTTTTGATCTGGCCCAATTCTTTCCCTCGCCAAACCTTTTCCCCTAGCGACAAGTTTTCTCGTAGCCCAACATTTTTCCCTACCCGACGTTTAGACCCGGCCCGACGTTTTGTCCCGACCCGGCCTCTTCTCCCGACCCGGCCTCTTCTCCCGGCCCGGCCTCTTCTCCCGGCCCGGCCTCGTCTCCCGGCCCGGCCTTTTCTCCCGGCCCGAATTTTCCCCCTGTGTCAGCTTTGCCCCTGCCCTCAGTTTTCCAACTCACCTCACCTTTTCGCCTAGCCCAAGCTTTTCTCCGGGCCTGACTTTTTTTTCCTGGAAAAACCTTTTCCCCTTGTGTGACCTTCCTCTCCTGGGGGCAGTCTCCCCCGGCAGCTCTTCCGCCTTCCTGAGTGGACTGCGCTGCTAGCCCCAGAGCCAAGGGGTGTGTGTGTGTGTGTGTGTGTGTGTGTGTGTGTGTGTGTGTGTCTGGGGGCATCCTGGGAGGAAGCAGCGAGATGAGGCCGAGGCTGCACCCGGGTGACCAGGGGCCAGGGCTCTGGGCAGGATGCGAGTCGTCTCCGATTGGCCGGGGACGGAGAAGCCCCCGCCCCGGGTCCCCCTTGCGAGGGAGTCCCTGGCCCCCGAGGAGAGCCTCCCGGTCCGCCGCGGATCGGACTCGCGGGCTCTGGCCCAAGGGACTGGGACACTGGACTCTTTGCGGGCTGAATGCGGCGGGCGGGGGGGGTGGGCCGCCGCCGCCGAGGTGCAGGGGTGAGCCGGAAGGGGAAATCGTGGGAGTAGTGGAGCTGGGTAGCTCATTCTGGCCTCTCTCTTTCCCTCCCAGGTCAGAACCCAGTGGGGCGTGCCGGCCCTTCCCCGGCCATCTTGGGCGAACTGGAGTCTGCTGGCCGCCCCTCGGCAGGTCCATCCCGTGCTTGACAGAGCCCAGGCAAGCGAGGAGCAGCTGCCTGTGAGTCCTGGGGGCTGGGGGGGGGCGATTAGGGAAGAAAAGGGGGGGAGAAACCTCGGTGTCGCCCGGGAAGGCTCGTGGACTGAGCTGCTGCCCCGCTAGGCCCTGGAGGAAAAGGCTTCCTCCTGTCTTCCCCCAAATCCGCAGGAGGAGGAGGAGGATTCGGCTCCGCAGGAGCCTTCCCGAGAGGACAGCCGGGTCACCTTCTTTATCCCTCATTGTCCTCACCTTTTGTGCTGCTCTGCCCCTTTTCCGTGTTGTGACCTTTTCCCCAGCCAAACCATTTGTCCTGGCCTCACCTTTTCGCCTAGCCAAACCTTTTCTCCTGGCCTGACCATTTTTCCTTGACAAACCTTTCCCCCTTGTGTGACCTTTTCCTCTTGCCAAAGCTTGTCTCCCGGCCTAACTTCTTCTCCCGGCCTAACCTTTCCCCCTGTCTCAACCTTGTCCCGGCCTTCACCTTTGCAACTGCTCACTTTTTCCCCTCGCCAAACCATTTCCTCTGGTCTGTCCTTTTTCTCTGCCTATCCTTTTCTCCCGGCCCAACCTTTTCGGCTGGCCTATCTACTTCTCCCGGCTTCATCTGTCCCCTGTCTGCACTTTGTCCCGGACCTCACCTTTCCAAATCGCCTGACATTTTCCTCTCGCCACACGTTTTCTCCTGGTCTGACTTTTTCTCTGGCCCAATTCTTTCCCCTAGTGCCAACTTTTCTCCTAGCCAACCCTTTCCTCCTGGCCTGACCTTTCCTCCCGGCCTCACCTTTTCTCCCGGCCTGACCTTTTCTGCCGGCCTGACCTTTTCTTCTGGACAAACCTTTTCCCTTGGTCTGACCTTTTCCTCTCGCCACACCTTGTTTCCCGGCCAAACCTTTTCTTCTGATCTGACCTTTTCTCCCGGCCTAACCTTTCCCCCGTCTCAACTTTGCCTCTGACCTCACCTTTCCAACTCACCTGACTTTTTCCTCTCGCCCTTCGTTTTCTCCTGGCCTCACCTTTTTCCCTGGCCCAATTCTGTCCCCTTGCGAAAACTTTTTCTCCTAGCCAAATCTTTTCTCCTAGCCCGACCTTTTCCTCTCGCCAAACCTTCTTTCCCGGCCAGCCTTTTCTCCCGGCCTGACCTATTCTCCCGGCCTCACCTTTCCCCTGTCTCCACTTTGCCCTGACCTCCCCTTTCAACTCATCTGACTTTTTTCCTCTCACCAACCTTTTCTCTCCGCCCAACCTCTTCTCCCGCCCCAACCTTTGCTCTTGGACCAACTTTTTCCTCTCGCCAAACCTTTTCTCCTGGTCCGACTTTTTGATCTGGCCCAATTCTTTCCCCTCGCCAAACCTTTTCCCCTAGCGACAAGTTTTCTCGTAGCCCAACATTTTTTCCCTACCTGACGTTTTGACCCGGCCCGACGTTTTGTCCCGACCCGGCTTTCTTTCCCGACCGGCCTCTTCTCCCGGCCCGGCCTCTTCTCCCGGCCCGGCCTCGTCTCCGGCCGGCGGCCTTTTCTCCCGGCCCGAATTTTCCCCCTGTGTCAGCTTTGCCCCTGCCCTCAGTTTTCCAACTCACCTCACCTTTTCGCCTAGCCGAGCTTTTCTCCGGGCCTGACTTTTTTTTCCTGGAAAAACCTTTTTCCCTTGTGTGGACCTTTTCCTCTTGCCAAAGCTTGTGGGTCCCCTGTGTCCTATGAACTCTTTTGTGTGACTTTTCTTCCCAGCCTCATCTTTCCCCCTGACTCGACTTTGCCCTGACCACACCTTTCCAACTCACCCCACTTTT